>NC_133661.1:137983518-138264321 GCF_037893015.1 Macrotis lagotis | reverse complement strand
ATATTAATGACTGGCAGCTTAGGGTAAGAGGCAGAACATGAAGGTTAGAATCAGAAAGTTGAGTTTTGAATTCTTTCTTTGCTACCTGTTATTCTTGCTCTTGGACAAATCACTTAAAATCTCCAGGTCTCAGTTTTCTTAACTGGAAAGCTATGATCTTGGATTGGATGCTGGCTAAGGTTCATTTCAGCTCTAAATTAGTGATTTCTAGCAAGTTAACTCACTCTAGTCAGAGATTGTGAGAAATTTAATAAAGCATGGGAATGCAGGAGAGAGAGCAGATTGAAGTCTATCAGTCTTGTACTACTTTGGGGGATTTTGCCTTGATCTCATGGTTCCATAGCTCACTTAATTACCACAAGAATAGCAAATCATCCTCAAAACCACTGCCTTTAGTATTATTTTGATTTGATATAATTTGGTTAATAAATGAAACAAAAATATTTGCTTCTATGCTAATATATTTCCTCTCCCTACATACCATTTTTATACCATGCTCGAGGCATCACTTCAACTGAAATGCAAATTTAAGATTAATAAATGTTAATAAATTAATTTGGTTTTAACTTACTTATAGAATGAGATCACCTATTATTGGAGCATAGAAGAGTAGTGTCTACTTATCTCTGAGCTTAGGTACCACATAGACCCAGAGAGAGGTGCAACTTAAGCAACAATTATCAAATTCAAATACTTGACTGCTTTAACTCAATGCATTTACTTAAGTGTGTTGTTACTGAGGTTGAATTGGACTTGCAGTATGATAGCTTGACAAGAACACAGAACTCAAAGACACTGACTTTGCAACTGGGAGAGAACTTAATTATCATGGAGTTGGAACAGGTTTAGGGACATGTAGCTTCTGAGTTAGAATGGGCTGTCTTATCATTCATTTTCACCTATTTATTGGGACCCTGTTGGTCTATTTGTATTTACAGAGGTCAATGATTCTTTTTTTTTTTTTGCAAGTCAAATGGGGTTAAGTGGCTTGCCCAGGGCCACACAGCTAGGTAATTATTAAGTTTCTGAGGCCAGATTTGAACCCAGGTACTCCTGACTCTAAGGCCAGTGCTTTATCTACTACGCCACCTAGCCACCCATGGTCATTGATTCTTGAGAGTGATTTGGATTAGAATCAGTTCAGCTCTTGGTTAGCAGGCTTAGGTCATGGAATCTCTTAGGAAACAGACCAACCTTAGACTCCTAACTATACTTAAGAACAGGCAAAAGAAAAAATGGGATAACAAATGTACTCTAACAGGGAATCTTTCATATGAAGTAATTGTAATGATGAGAAAGTATGAGATCACAAAGAAGTAAATTTTGAAAGGTGAAGAGGGCCAAAGATTGAGGAAGAGAAAAGTATTTCTTTGTCAATAAAAGTTATTAATAACAAAGTAGAGTCCCACAATGTTTAGTGCAGGGCAAACTCACTGAAATATTGAACTGTTTTTCTCAAGAATAAATGCCAGTCATTGCAAATTGTCTCATTGTTTTTTGATGTGAACATTCCAGTTTGATATTTTCTGAAGTTCTATAATAATACCAAGTAAGATTTTTAACTTTTATTTCCAAAAGAAAAAAAGGAATGCCATTTCTGCAGGGGTTTTCCTCAGAGAAGATAGTCTATAAAGAATCAAAAAGAAACCAATATTTTTTGTCATAGCAGCATGCTAAATTTGCATCTCAGTTAAAGTGATACCTGGAATGTATTGTAAAAATGTTTTCTGTGTGTGTGTGTGTGTGTTTGTATGTGTGTGTGGTGTGATGTTAGCATAGAAGCAGATAGTTTTTCTTTAATTTTTTAGGCAACTAGGTAGTGTAGTAGAGTTTCTGACCTGGAGTCAGAAAACCTTCTGTTCAAATCTAACATCATAACCTTACCAGTTGTTTAATACTGGACAAGCTATTTAACCTCTTTTTGCCTTAGTTTTCTTATCTGTAAGAAAGGGGTAATAGCACTTATTGCACAGGATTATTGTTATGATATCATGGAGATATTTGCAAAGTGTTTAGCATGTTCCAGGCAAGTATTAAATGTTATATAAATATTTATTATTATTATTTTTGTTAAAAGTATTAATAATAATATTTTTATCTGCTAGGAAATAGGAGCTTTCTCCCTCCTGAGTGATATACTTCACTGGAAGCAGATGAAACTGCATTTTATGATTCCAATTGTTCATTAAGTTGCCTTTTCTCTTAACTATAGGCTCTTTATTTCAGACATTGTCAGATGCTTAAAAAAGGTCATACTTATCCCTCTGTTTACATTTTCCTTTCATAGAATTGTATAATTGGAAGCTAGGAGAGATTTACTCTCTTATTTTGCAGATTAATTAAGTAGCTCTCTATCAATCTTACTACTTTTTGCTCCATTCAGATGGATTGGTCCTGTATATTTTTTCCCTTCAATAAATTTATTTCTTGCTTTTGATTCTATTCAATCCATTTATATTACTTTTACCTTTTATTTGATATAATCATCTAGTACTCTCTAGTATACTCAATCAAGTCTCCCAATGATTTCAGAACCTGACTCAATAGCTTTCTAATTGGTCTCCTTTCCTCAAACCTCTGTCCTCCAATCCCTCCTCCACTAAACTATGAAGTTTATTTTTCTCTTGAATAGACTTTACCATCCCATCCTCCTTTCTACTCAATAAACTTACTGACACTCACTTCCTTCTAGGAACAAATATGAACTCCTTTTAAGGCTCCTCTTCTTGAATATCTTCATTTTTCTTACACAATACTTTGCTCCACATACTTGATCATTTCCTACATCTTTACTGGTTGTTCCTCACACATGACACTGCATTTCACACATCCATGCACTTTAAAGATATTTTATTTATTGTGTAAGTTATTTCCATTAAAAATTTTAATTTATTTATTTTCATCCATATGTACATATATGTTTCCAACTTACAAAATTTCTCTCCACACTCCCTTCCCACCCCTTCCTCTCCATATTTTGTTAAATATGTTTGCAAGTTAGCAATTTTTTGGCATGAGGAATTAGGATTAAGGGAAAGAGATACATAAGAGATAACTATTATGAAGTGTTCATCAGATACTGAAGGTTTGTTTTTTTTTTTTCTGTGTGTTTGGTTTTATTTTGTTTTTCCTCCTCTGAATGGGGATAATATAGTTCACAACCAGTCAAATACAGTTGTCCTAGATCCCTGGACTGCCAAGAGCAGCTTCCATCAAGGCTGTTCATCTCATAATGTTGATGTGTACATTGCTCTTTTGGTCAGCATTAGATCCTGTAAGTCATTCCATGTTTCTTTAGAGTCTGTTTACGATTTCCTTATAAAACAATAGTATTCCATAGTGTTCATGTTTAGTCATTCCCCAATTGATGGGCATCCCATCAATTTCCAATTCTTTGCAAGTACAAAAAGAGCTGTTATGAATATTTTGGAGCATTTAGGACTCTTTCATTTTTATAATTTCTTCTGGTTATGAATTTGGAATTGAAATCGCTGGGTCAAGGGTATGAACAATTTTATTACTATTTGGGCATAGTTCCATATTGTTATCCTTAAAGTTTGGATCCGTTTACAACTCCATGAGCAATGCATCACTCTCCCAATCCTCCCACAGCCTCTCTAACATTGAACATCTTCTCTTTTCTTCATCTTGGCTAATCTGATGAGTGTGAGATAATACCTCATTGTTGTTTTTATTTGTATTTCTCTAATCAATAGTCACATGGAACAGTTTTTCATATGTTTATATATATATATATATATATATAAAAAATCTTTAATTTTTTCTTTTGAAAACTGTCTATTTATATCCTCTGATCATTTATTGTTAGTTATTTCTTAATTAAATGCAGATTTTTTACAATCATTAAAACAAAATTAGAGTTCTAAAATTTTCCTCCATCTTGCCCTTACTCTACTACATGAGAAGGTAAAACAATTAGATATGGATTATACATGTGAAATCATGAAAAAATACATTTTCATATAAATCATATTGCAAAAGGAAACAAAAATTAAGAAAGTTTTAAAAATGCTTCAATTCATTTTTAGAATTTATCAGTTCTCTGACTATGCACAACATATTTTTTTATCATGGGTCCTTAGGAACTGTCTTACATCATTGTCTTTGTCTTTAATAGTTGATCATGTTTATAATATTGATACTTCTCTCTATTATGTTCTCTTGAATCTGCTCACTTCACTTTGTATCAGTTCATAAAGTCTTCCCACATAATGAATTAGATTTGAGTGAGGGAGTGCTATGATAAGTCATTAGTCTCACTTTCTCTTCAGAATGCTTTGGATCCAGTGGCCAGAAATGAATCAGGATTTCTAGAGATGGCCTTGGATGTGAGGTAATCAGAGTTAAGTGACTTGCCCAAAATCTCACAGTTAGAAGTGTCAAGTGCCTGAGACCAGATTTGACTCCAAGGCCAGTGCTTTATCCAATGCACCACCTAGCTGCCCTTTTCTTATAGTATGCATCAAAGATAAACATAATATGTATTGAAATGCTTTCTGATTGATTAGTGATGATTATATTTGTCCAGTCTGGGACATCAGGAAGGGGATGACATGACAAGGAAGTTGCATTTTACTGAGGTGTTGCTGGGCTAAGGCACCAGCTTTATTTTCTCTTTCAGAGCCATTTGTGTCTAGTGACCAGATATGAATCAGGCTGAGTAGAGATGACCCCAGTTGCCAGGCAATGAGTTAAATGATTTGCCCAAGATTGCACAAAGTGTTAGAGGCCAGATTTGAACTTGGGTCTTCCTTTAGGATTGGTGCTCTATCTACTACACCACCTAGTATGATAAGAAACTGGGGAAATTTTGATAGAACATTTGAGGAAAAACATTCCTTTAGGGAAAAGTACTTGGGAGGGGGCAGCTTGGTGGAACAGTGGGAAAAACACCAGCTCTGGAGTTAGAAGGACCTGAGTACAAATAAGACCTGAGTTACTTGATACTAGGGTGTGACCTTAGACAAGTCATTTAACCCTATCACACCAGGAAAAAAGAATGAAAATAAACAAACCAAACAAAAACCAAACCCTCAAAACAGTACTTGAAAAACTTGGAGAGTTCCAGTAGGATTTCAGAGGACATAACTCTCAGTTAAAAGTACTTCTCAAATGGTAAAGATGACCAAAACATCTTGTTTCCTAGCAGACCATTTGCCTATTATATCTATCAAAGGACACATATCTATTTTGAGGACTTTTAAGTTGATTGCTGGGAAACTTTGATAGCTGGAAGTTTTGCTGAATTTGGGACAATTGTATCTTATTTATCTTTGGTTTGTCTGAGAGATTTGAATTTTTTAAACTCTAAACTAATCCAGTGGAGAGATCTGGCTTAAAGAAAGAGTCAGTCAGAAATCAAGAAATCAGAATGAGAAAAGAAAGAAAGAAAGAAAGAAAGAAAGAAAGAAAGAAAGAAAGAAAGAAAGCAAGAAAGCAAGCAAGCAGAATCAGCCCAGGAAGTTGAGGAAGTTTGGAGGTCCGAAAACCCAAAACTGAGAGTACCCCCTCTGCTTTTTAAAAGAGCTAGGTTCAGTAGAATCCAACTGACCAGAGACCTCAGAGAAAAACAGTTAAATTAGGGGGTAGAATTGCTTAAAGTCTAAATCCCCCCCCACTTTTCCCTCTCTCTTCCCTCTCCTCCTCCCACCCCCAATCTGGCTGAATATATACTGTCTCTTCTTTGGAACTGAGCAGATTGGAGGAAACCATTATTTTGGGAAGTTGATTAGAAGAAGAATTTTAAGCTGTTTAACATAGCTGGTTGTGAAAAGGAAAGTTTTTCTGCATTTTACTTTACTGCTACCTTTGGATGGAAAGAAGTGAAACACCTGAGAAGTTTTCTCCATTGCATTTTGTATACAAGATTGGGAATCATCTCAGATTACAGCCAAGAAAGCTGATTAGAATAGTTCTGGAGATCCCAGGCTTAGGGGAACTAAGCTAAAAATAAAGAAATAAATGATAAAACAACGGAATGAATTAATAGATGAACACACACACACACACACACACACACACACACACACACACACACACACACACATATATATATATAAGTAGCATAACAATAACTTTAGTCCCCATTAAGGAGCTGTTCAGGTGCAATGGGGAAAAGGGTTTCTGGGAAGCAGATGACTTTTGGTGCAAATTATTCCCTAAGGGAATCAGGATCATCAAAATGCACAATAAAGAGTCATTGTTGCCCTGGGAGCATGTGTTATGTGCATCCCTGCTAGATTTCTGTAAATGTGTCTATTCTTCACCATAGGCACTGTTTGCATTGGAGAAGAATAAGGCCCATGTTAATGGATGGTTTTCTACATCATGATTATTTTGTACTTACAGCTAATTTCATTATATATCTAAGTTTCATGATTAAGTCAATTAATTCTTTTTGAAGAGTTAACATAAACCCCAAGAAGATGAGAAACCTCAAAAATAGTGAGAGAGAGAGAGAGAGGAAAAAAATGTACTTCAGTCTATGTTCAGGCTCCAATGGCTCTGTCTCTGGGGTGAGTTACCTTCTTTTATCATAAGACCATTAGAGAAGTTGCTTCAATATTTTTCCCTCAGTTGCTATTACTAGCTGTATTCTCTCTGCTCTATTCCTCCTCACTCTCATTTATTCTATTCCCTCTCTGCTTTCATCCTGTCCCTGTCCAAAAATGTGCTGTATCTGAATACCTTCTCCCACAATCTTCCCTCTCTTCTATCACCTATTCCCCCCTTACCCTCCCCCCATTTCCCCTGATCCCATCCCTTTATTCTCATTTTTTCTATGGTAAGATAGATTTCTATACCCTATTAAGTGTGTATGTTATTTCTTCCCTGAGCCATTTATGATGAAAATGAAGGCTCACTTATTCCCCCTTGCCTTCCCCCATTCCACTCCATTGAAAAAACATTTTCTTGACTCTTATATGAAATATCTTAGCTCCTTCTTCCTCTTTCTTTTCCTCCCAGTACTTCCCTTTATCAACCATTGACTCCATCTTTTTACTATATTATAACATTATATTCTGCTCCTTCCTGTGCCCTGTGCTCCTTCTAACAGCTCTTATAAATGAGAAAGTTCATATGAGTTATCAATATCTTCTTCCTATGAAGGAATACACACAGTTTAATATCATTAAGTTTCTCATAGTTAGTCCTTCTCTTCCACTCCCTTTATGGTTTACCAGAGTCCTGCACTTGGAAATTAAACTCTCTGTTCAGCTATGGTTGTTTCAACAGGAAAGTTTGAAAGTCCCCTGTTTCATTGGAAGTCCATCTTTTCCCTAAAAGAGGATGTTCAGTTTTGCTGGGTAGTTGATTCTCAGTTGTATGCCAAGATCTTTTGCCTTCCTGAAATATCATATTCCAAGACCTATGATGCTCCTAGATCCTGTGTAATCCTGACTATTGAACCACAGTAGTTGAATTGCTTGTTTCTGGAAGCTTTTAGTATTTTCTCTTTGACTTGGGAGTTTGGGAATTTGGCTATAATATTCTGGAAGTTTTTCTTTGGAGGTGACTGGTGAATTCCCTCAATTTAGATTTTACCCTCTGCTTCTAGATCTCAGGGCATTTTTGCTGTATTATTTCTTGAAAAAATGAAGTCTAGGCTCTTTTCCTGGTCATGATTTTCAGGTATCCCAATAATTTTTCAATTATTTCTTCTGGATCTATTTTCGAGGTCAATTGTTTTTCCAATGAGATATTTCACATTTTTTTTCTAATTTTTGCCTTTTTTGGAATAGTTTTATTTCTTCCAGATTTCTCGCAAAGTCATCAGCTTCTTTTAGTTCCATTCTGCATTTGAAGGAATTATTTTCTTCAGAGAGCTTTTTAAATCTCCTTTTTCAGCTAGCAAATTCTGCTTTTTAAGGCATTCTTCCCCTCATTTACCTTTTGTTTTGCTTTTTTCCCATTTGGCTTAAACTGGTTTTTAAAATATTATTTTCTTCAGTATTTTTTGTATTTCTTTCACCAATCTACTGATTTGGTTTTCATGATTTTTATGCATTACTATCATTTCTCCTCCCAGTATTTCCTCCACCTCCCTTAATTGCTTTCCAAAGTCTCTTTTGAGCTCATCCATAGTCTGATCCCATTTTCTATTTCTCTTGGAGGTTTTGCATACAGCAGTTTTGATTTTGTTGCCATCTGAGTATGTGTTTTGATCTTCCATGGGTCCAAAATAATTTTCTATGGTCAGATTCTTCTTTTTTTGTTGTTTACTCATTTCCTCAGCCCAAGACTAATACAGCACTTCCAAGGCTTTCGGGATTTTTTTTTTGGACACCACACTGGGACCTTTATACCTCCAAGGTCTTATGCTCTCTTGCCTGTGCTTTGATATGTAGATGACCACAGGAGCTCCCCTTTGACCTGGATTTGTGAGGAGGATCCCTGCATACTATCTTATTATGGAAGGCCAAGCTGGATCTCAATGTGGGCAAACAGCAGAGTCCTGCCCTAGGGAGAGCAGGGAGATTTCTGCAGTCTCCCCTGACCCCCTAGAGGTGCAGGCTGGTTCACCCAATTTTCACTGCAGGTTGTACAGCCAGTGCTCTTCACTCCACATTCATTCTGGTGTAGCAGAGTTCTCTCACTGCCCCTTTAAGCTGTTCCAGGTGATCCCTGTCCTGGGCTGAGCTGGGCTGGACTGAGCTATGTGCTGAGCTATTTTCCAACTCCCAGTCCTGGTTAAAAAAGAAGTTCCAGTGGAACTTATAAGTTATCTTGGACTAGGAGAATGCATCATTCAGTCTTTCTGTGGGTTCTGCCCCTCTAAATTTTGGCTAGTCATAATTTGATGGTTTTTGAAGTTTTCTGGGGGAAGGAGTTTCCGGGAAATGCTGTCTTCCTGCCTCCATCTTGGCTCCACCCCCTTGATTAATTTTTAAAATCAAGGCTTAGGAATTACACTTGTAAGCATATTCATGCAGCTCTTCCACACTATGTTTATCTCAGAAGGTTTAGATAATCTGGGGTGCCTTGCCAAACCAATACAACACATTTATTTTATTTAAACATATATATATATATTTATACACACACACACACACACACACACACACACACACATATATATATATATATATATATATATATATATATGTTATCCAAAAATTTTAAGCTTGAGTAGCTTAGATAGGTTAAAACTGCTGTATGGTTGTGTTATCATCACAATTAGGAAATGAATTCCTTGAAGATAAAGGTTATTTCATTATTTTTGTATCCTTAGAAAATGATATAGTTCCTGGTATATCATAATGATTTGATGAATTTCTTTTGATTTAAATGATTGATAGACACAACTTCTCCTACATTACCCAAATTTTCTCTATTTCATCATTTAATTTCTCCTTTCCTCTGGTCCTATAAGAAGGATTTTTACTTCTACCTTAGGTAGCTCTTTCTACTTTTTCTTTTGATCCCATGTCCTCCTCCTTGTTGCTGCAATTCATTTTAGTAATTGGTAGATGTCTCATGTCTTTTCAATCACTCTCTTCAGCCTATAAATAGTCTCAAGATTTTCTAATCTATAAATAAGAACTATGTCTTGATTCTTCTAATCCATTGAAGTACCATCATATCTTTTAACTATTCATAGTTTCAAATTTCTTGAAATAATTGTTTATGCTTTATAGCTTTATTTCCTTACCATTCATTCTCAACTTCTTGTAGTTTCATTTTAATTTTGAGAAATGTTTTTCTTTTTTTAAATTTAAAAAAATTTTTTTTCAACCTTATACACATGTACATTTTTAAGTTACAAAATTTCCTTCCACCCTCCCTTCCCATACCCCTACCCTCAGTGGGGAATAGTCAGATAGGCATTGTATATGCATATTTTTTGATAAATATATTTACAAATTAGTCATTTTTGGTATGAGGAATTAGGATTAAGAGAAAGAGATACATAGTGATAATTTTTATAAAGTGTTCATCAGATTCTGAAGAGTTGGTTTTTCATTTTTGTTTTGTTTTGTTTTGTTTTGTTTTCTTCTTCTGGATCTGGATAACCTTGTCTATAGCTGCCCTAATATGGTTGTCCTAGTTCTCTGAACTGCTGAGAGGAGCTGTTTCCATTAAAGTTGATCATCTCACAATGATGTTGTTGTTAATGTGTACATTTTTCTCTTAGTTCTGCTCCCTTCGCCCAGCATCAGATCCTGTAAGTCATTACATGGTTCTCTAGAGTCCAACCATGTATGATATCTTACAGAACAATAGTATTCCATAGTATTCATATACCATAACTTATTTAGCCATTCCCCAATTAATGAACATCCATTCCATTTCTAATTCTTTGCCACTTCAAAAAGAGCTGCTATGAATATTTTGGAACATGTAGTACTTTTCCCTTTTTTATAATTTATTCTAGATATAGACCTAAAATGGATTTTCTGGGAATTGCTGTGTACAAACAGTTTTATTGCCCTGGGGGCATAGTTCCATATTGCTTTCCAGAAGGGTTGGGTCTGTTCTCAATTCCATTAGTATTGCATCAATGTCCCAATCCTCCCATTACCTCTCTGACATTGATCATTTTCTCTTTTTCTCATCTTGACCAATCTGATAGGTGTGAGGTGATACCTCATTGCTGTTTTAATTTGCATTTCTCTAATTAATAATGATTTGGAGCATTTTTTCATATGATTATATATAGCCTTTAATTTCTTCATTTGAAAACTATTCATATCCCTTGACTATTTAGCAATTGGAGAATGACAAAAGTTTGATGTAATTTTCTATATATTTTGGAAATGAGAGTTTCATCATTCCTTGTTGTGAAAACTCTTTCCCAGCTTTCTATACTTCTTCTAATTTTGGCAACATTAATTTTATTAGTGCAAACCACTTTTAATTTAATATAATGAAAAATTCATTTTTCAGTTTATAATGTGCTCTAATTCTTGTTTTGTCATAAATTTATCTCCTATCCATAGATATGACCCAATAGATATGATCTATTAATTTATCTATGATGTCACCATTCATGTCTAAATCCTGTACCCATTTTGAACTTATTTTGGTAAAGGGTGTGAGATGTGAGTCTATGTCTAGGTTTTGCCATACTATTTTCCAGTTTTCCCAACAATTTTTGTCAAATAGTGAGTTCTTATCCCAGAAGCTGTTGTCTTTGGGTCTGTCAAAGAGTAGATTGCTGTAGTTACTTAGTGAAGTTTCTTTTGAATCTATCCTAATCCAATGATCCATTACTCTATTTCTTAATTGGTACCAGGCAGTTTTTATAACTGCCACTTTATAATACAGTTTTAGATTTGGTAGAGTTAGGCCTCCTTCCTTTACATTTTTTTCATCAGTTCCCTTGCTATTCTTGACCTTTTGTTGCTCCAGATGAATTTTGTTATTATTTTTTCTAGCTCAATAAAGTAATTATTTGATAGTTTGATTGATGTGGCACTTAATAAGTAATTTAATTTGGGTAGAATTGTCATTTTGATTATATTGCCTCAACCTAACCATGAGCAAATGAGATTTTTCCAATTATTTAGATCTAACTTATTTGGGTGAGAAATGCCTTACAATTGTGTCCAAAGAGTTTCTGGGTTTGTCTTGGGAGGCAGATTCCCAAGTACAAATCTTGGTTTTTCCAACAGCTCCGATATGGCCTTTTTAATTTAAATTTATTTTTATTAAAGATATTATTTGAGTTTTACATTTTCCCCCAATCTTGCTTCCCTCCCCCCCACAGAAAGCACTCTGTCAGGCTTTACTTTGTTTCCATGTTGTACCTTGATCCAAATTGGGTGTGATGAGAGAGAAATCATATCCTTAAAGAGAAATCTAAGAGGTAACAAGATCAGACAATAAGCTATTTGTTTTTTTCTAAATTAAAGGGAATAGTCCTTGCACTTTGTTCAAACTCCACAGCTCCTTATCTGGATACAGATGGTACTCTCCTTTGCAGACTGCTTAAAATTGTTCCCGATTGTTGCACTGATGGAATGAGCAAGTCCTTCAAAGTTGAACATCACTCCCATGTTGCTGTTAGGGTGTACATTGTTTTTCTGGTTCTGCTCATCTCACTCAGCATCAGTTCATGCAAATCCCACCAGGTTTCCCTGAAATCCCATCCCTCCTGGTTTCTAATAGAACAATAGTGTTCCATGACATACATATACCACAGTTTGCTAAGCCATTCCCCAACTGAAGGACATTTACTGGATTTCCAATTCTTTGCCACCACAAACAGGGCTGCTATGGATATTTTTATACAAGTAATGTTTTTACCCTTTTTCCTAATCTCTTCAGGGTATAGACCCAGTAGTGGTATTGCATACCCTTTGATATGCACATTTTTGTTGCCCTTTGGGCATAGTTCCAAATAGCTCTCCAGAAGGGTTGGATGAGTTCACAGCTCCATCAACAGTGTAATAGTATCCCAGATTTCCCACATCCCTTTCAACAATGATCATTATCCTTCCTGGTCATACTGGCCAATCTGAGAGGTGTGAGGTGGTACCTCAGAGAAACTTTAATTTGCATTTCTCTAATAATTAATGATTTAGAACATTTTTTTCATATGGCTATGGCTTGCTTTGATCTGCTCATCTGTAAATTGCCTTTGCATATCCTTTGACCATTTGTCAATTGGGGAATGGCTTTTTGTTTTAAAAATATGACTCAGTTCTCTGTATATTTTAGAAATGAGTCCTTTGTCAGAATCACTAGTTGTAAAGATTGTTTCCCAATTTACTACATTTCTTTTGATCTTGGTTACATTGGTTTTATCTGTGCAAAAGCTTTTTAATTTAATGTAATCGAAATCATCTAATTGGCTTTTGGTGATGTTCTCCAACTCTTCCTTAGTCATAAACTGTTCCCCTTTCCGTAGATCTGACAGGTAGACTAGTCCTTGATCTTCCAATTTGCTTATAGTATTGTTTTTTATGTCTATGTCCTGTAAACATTTGGATCTTATCTTGGTAAAGGGTGTGAGGTGTTGGTCTAATCTAAGTTTCTTCCATACTAACTTCCAATTTTCCCAGCAATTTTTATCAAAGAGGGAGTTTTTATCCCAATGGCTATACTCTTTGGGTTTATCAAACAGCGGATTACTATAATCATCTCCTGCTTTTACACCTAGTCTATTCCACTGGTCCACCACTCTATTTCTTAGCCAGTACCAAACAGTTTTGATCACTGATGCTTTATAATATAATTTTAGATCGGGTAGGGCTAATCCACCTTATTTTGTACTTTTTTTTCATTAAGCTCCTGACAATTCTTGACTTTTTATTTCTCCATATGAATTTACTTACAATTTTTTCTTACTCATTAAAGTAATTTTTTTGGAATTTTGATTTGTAGGGCACTAAACAGATAGTTTAGTTTTGGTAGAATTGTCATTTTTATTATATTAGCTCTACTTATCCATGAACAGTTGATATTTGCCCAGTTATTTAAATCTGATTTAATTTGTGTGAGAAGTGTTTTATAATTGTTCTCAAAAAAGATTCTGAGTCTGTCTTGGCAAATAGACTCCCAAGTATTTTATATTGTCTAAGGTTACTTTGAATGGGATTTCTCTTTCTAGCTCTTCCTGCTGTATCTTGCTAGATATATATAGAAAAGTTGAGGATTCATGAGGGTTTGTTTTATAACCTGCAACTTTGCTAAAATTGCTAATTGTTTCCCGTAGTTTTTTGGATTTCTTGGGATTCTCTAGGTAGACCATCATGTCATCTGCAAAGAGTGAGAGTTTTGTCTCTGCTTTCCCAATTCTAATTCCTTCAATTTATTTTTCTTCTCTAATTGCTGAAACTAACATTTCTATCACAATATTGAATAGTCGTGGTGAAAATGGGCACCCTTGTTTCACCCCTGAACTTATTGGGAATGCCTCTAACCTCTCCCCATTGAATATAATGATTGTTGATGGTTTCAGACAGATACTGCTAATTGTTCTAAGGAACAGTCCATTTATTCCTACACTCTCTCTAGTGTTTTTAGTAGAAATGGATGCTATATTTTTCCAAAAGCTTTTTCAGCATCTATTGATATGATCATATAATTTCTAATAGGTTTGTTGTTGATATAACTGAGTATACTAACAGTTTTCCTAATATTGAACCAACCCTGCATTCCAGGAATAAATCCTACTTGATAATAATGTATTATCCTAGTGATAACTTGTTGTAATCGTTTTGCTAAGATTTTATTTAAGATTTTTGCATCTATATTCATCAGGGAATAGGTCTATAATTTTGTTTTAACTCTTCCTGGTTTAGGTAACAGCACAGTATTGGTTTCATAGAAAGAGTTAGGCAGAGTTCCATGTTTCCCTATTTTTCCAAAGAGTTTATATAGAATTGGAACCGCTTGTTCCTCAAATGTTTGGTAGAATTCACTTGTGAATCCATCAGGCCCTGGAGATTTTTTCTTAGGGAGTTCAATGATGGCTTGTTGAATTTCTTTTTCTGAGTTAGGGTTGTTTAGATATTTAATCTCCTAGCCAGTTACACCACATTTGATAGTAGTCTCATGGATAGGTCATGAATGTCCATCATTTCTGGCTAGGTGTATTCTCTCTGTTAGAGTTACATTTCACAAGGTTTATGAGAATCTTTTTTTTTTTACCCCCATTCTGGGATATAGCCAGTTTCTTTTTTTTATTTTTTTTTATTTTTTAGGTTTTTGCAAGGCAACTGGGGTTAAGTGGCTTGCCCAAGGCCACACAGCTAGGTAATTATTAAATGTCTGTGACCGGATTTGAACTCGGGTACTCCTGACTCTAGGGCTGGTGCTTTATCCACTGCGCCACCTACCCACCCAGATATAGCCAGTTTCAAGTTACTGGATTGCATTTTTTTCTTTTACTGCCCCCCCCTTTTTAACCTTTTCATGTGTTTCTTGAACCTCCTGTTTGAGGTCCAAATTTTCTGTTTATCTCTGGTCTTTTCATCAGAAATTTTTGGACTTCTTCCATTTCATTAAGTGTCCTTTTTCGCTGGAAGAGAAGGCTCAGCTTTGCAGGAAAGTAGATTCTTGGCTTCATTCCAAGCTCCCTTGCTCTTCAAAATATCTCATTCCAGGCCCTTTGATCCCTTATAGTTGATGCAGGCAGGTCCTGCGTGATCCTTACTATGGCTCCTTGACATTTAAATTGTTTCTTTCTGGCTGCTTGCAGGATTTTCTCTTTTATCTGATAATTCTGCAGTTTGGCCACAACATTCCTTGGTGTTTTCATTTTAGGATATTTTTCTGGTGGGGATCGATGTACTCTTTCAATAACTACTTTGCCCTCCGATTCCATGATATCAGGGCAGTTTTCCATCACTGGATCTTGTAATATTAAGTCCAGGCTTTTTTTCTCTTTGATGTTTTCAGGAAGTCGTATAATTTTCAGGTTGCCCCTTCTTGATCTATTCTCAAAGTCAGTGGTTTTGTTGATGAAGTATTTTAAATTTGCTTCTATTTTTTCTATTTTTTTGATTTTGTTTAACTGACTCTTGCTGTCTCATGGAGTCATTAGTTTCTGTAGACTCCATTCTTTTTTGGGGGGTGGAGTTTTCTTCATTAACCTTTTGCAACTCCTTTTCCAATTGGTCAATTCTACTTTTGAAAGAGCTTTCCATTTGACTAATTGAGGTTTTGAGAGAATTAATTTCTTTTTGCATTTGCTCATTTGAGGATCTGAGAGAATTCTCATTTTACAATTGTCCAATTGATGATCTGAGAGATTTATTCTTCTTTTGTGTTTGTCCAATTGTACTTTTTAATGTTTTGTTTTGTTTTTTATTTCTTTTCTTTTTTTTTTTTTAGTTTTTTTTTTTTTGCAAGGCAAATGGGGTTAAGTGGCTTGCCCAAAGTCACACAGCTAGGTAATTATTAAGTGTCTGAGACCGGATTTGAACCCAGGTACTCCTGATTCCAAGGCCGTTGCTTTATCCACTATGCCACCTAGACACCCCACTACACTACCTAGCTGCCCTGGGTTTTGTTTTCTTGTTGCAAGGTATTAATTGTCTCTCACAAATTTTTAAGCTCCTTCCTTATTTCTTCAAGGAAGTCTTTCTGTGCTGGAGACCAGATTGTATTCTCCTCAGAGGTTCCAAGTCTCTCTGAGTTGGGGTCTTTCCTTTCCAGTAATTTGTCTATGGATCCACCTTTCTGCTGACCCTTCTTCATTATCCTGAGACCTTGAGTTGGGGGGGGCGGTTCACCTGGGCTTGGGATTGCTAAAGGATTTACTGGATGCTGTTTCTCTGGCTGGCCAGTAGGAGGTGCTTGTTGCCCTCTCTGGAGTGTCTGTGACCTTGGTTGAGAGGCCTTCTCCCTTTGCCAGAAGGGAGTTGGAACTATTGAATTCTTTTGCCTTCAATCAATGGTGGGCTTTACCCTGGCCCGAAGTCATTCTTCAGCTGGGCTGTATCTTCTGCTCACACACCTGGGCCTGAGGCAGAAGTAGTTTGCATTTGTTTGAGAAGAGGCCTCTGTGCAAATGGAACTGTGCCCTCAGATTTTCTCAGACCCAAGGTGCCTAGGGATGTTGTCTGCAGCTCTCCTGCACCAGAACTCTTCCCCCAGCCTGGTCCCAGAGCTCCAGGTGGACAGCACCAACACCAGTGCCTCTGCTTCCCCATGGACCCAAGCCCCTTTTGTTCAGCCCCACCGCTGATCCAGCAGGTCCGCTGCTTGGGCTCTCAGACTTCCAGTTCCAATTCAGCTGTTAATCTGTCTCATCTGGGGCTGATCCTCCCTCTGAGCCTAGAGTCACCTGCCCGAATTTGGCCAAAGCTGGTGTGGAAGACAAATCCGGAGGTAGATGTTCTTTCTCCTAGCTTTTCTTTCTGGGTTTTGTGTGTCGGATTTCTTTTAAGAGGTTTGTTTCTTGTGATAGATGGGGAAGAGATCAGGAGACTTTAGAACTGTGCCTGTCTTCTCTCTGCCATCTTGGCCAGAAGTCCCATATGGCCTTTTCAACAAGTGACAACTTCTCAAGGTCTCCATTTTCTCAGCTTCAAAATGACATGGTTAGACTATATGGTTGTAAAATCTGGATTGAAAGATTCTGGATCTAGTTAGATGTTATATATATGTTGCATCCTTTCTCTTCTACCCACTTTTTAACTGTTGTCTCTTGGGCACATTTTATATCACTCTTACCCACTACAACTGCCTCATTCATTCATTCATCCATTATTAATCAATCAGTTAATTAATTAATTTATCTATCTATTTATCTATTCATTTGCTTATCTATTTGCTTATTTATCCATTTATTTATTCATTCATTTATTTGTTTAATTGTTTATTTATTTTCCCACATTATATATATATATATATATATATATATATATATATATATATATACCTCATTATTTTATTATTCTTTTGCTTAAAATGTATTGGAACAGTTTTTCAATTTCTAATCGCCTCATATTTGGATTACTGCAGTAACCATTTATTTAATTTAATTTTTTTTTATTTAGATACAGATTTTATTTCTTTTGAGTTACAATTTTTCCTGTAATCTTGCTTCCCTCACCCCACCCCACACAGAAGCCAATTTTCCAGTTTTTACATTGTTTCTATGGTATGCATTGATCTCAGTTGAATGTGATGAGAGAAAAATCATATCCTTAAGGAAGAAACATAAAGTCTAAGAGATAGCAAGATCAGACAATAAGGTATCAGTTTTTTTCTAAATAAAAGGTACTAGTCCTTGGTCTTTGTTCAAACTCCACAATACTTCCTCTGGATACAGATGACATTCTCCATCACAGATAGCCCCAAATTGTCACTGATTGTTGCACTGATGGAATGAGCAAGTCCATCAAGTTTGATCATCACCCCCATGTTGCTGTTAGGGTATACAATGTTTTTCTGATTCTGCTCATCTTGTTCAGCATCAGTTCATGCAAATCTCTCCAGGCTTCCCTGAATTCCCATCCCTCTTGGTTTTTAGTAGAACAATAGTGTTCCATTGCATACATATACCAAAGTTTGTTAAGCCATTCCCCAACTGAAGGAGGTTTACTTGATTTCCAATTCTTTGCCACCACAAACAGGGCTGCTATGAATATTTTTGTACAAGTGATATTTTTACCCTTTTTCATCATCTCTTCAGGGTATGGACTCAGTAGTGGTATTGCTGGATCAAAGAGTATGCACATTTTTTTTTGGGTATGCACATTTTTGTTGCCCTTTGGGTGTAATTCCAAATTGCTCTCCAGAAATGTTGGATGTGTTCACAGCTCCACCAACAATGTATTAGTGTCCCACAACTGCCTCATTTAATAGATGAGAAAGGTCTAGGGGTCAGAAAAGTTCCTGAAATCATCCAAGTTGAGATTTGAACCAAAGTTCTTGGATTCCAATTTTATTTTAAAGTATTAGTATTAAAATATCTTGGAGAATCAATATCATATAAGGCTGGGGGATAGACTTGGAGTAAGAAAGACTTGGTTCCAATTCTTACCTATGAACTCATTGACTGTGTGATCAAGTACACTGTCCCTTAGCTTTTCTGATTCTTAAATCATTTACAATGTTTTTTAGGAAGTAATAAGTGGGTTATAATCTTTATAGGTATTGAAAGTTCCTTCATCAATGAAATTATAGCTCCCTAGATACTAATATATCTGTACCCATACCCCAATCTCAACTCATCATGGTAGTGAACTCAGCTTTCTTCTATTCAAAAAATTTGTCTCTTGTTTTGATCCAAGATTATTCTTTTGTACTTCAGTGATGGCTGAATAGAAGACTTATATTTGTGGCTTCCTTTTCTTCCAGATGACTTTATACATCTTCTTAGTTATAAAATCTCTTAGTTATAAAATGATAGCTCACTCTCTTGATTCCTATCAGAATTCAAATATTCACAGTTGGCTAAATTGCTGCTAATAAGATGAAAGTCATGGTAGTAATGTTGATAAGAGTCAGTATTTATTTTCCTAGAGAAATAAAATATTTTTCTACCAGTGGTAGAGATAAAATCTAGAAAAATATGTATTTCAGTATAAATGTAAAAAATGAAGTATATATTACTGTGAGGTCAGTTGTATAATTTTTTATATATAATAATTCACATTTATAAACATAGTTCATTCCCAGTATAACTTTGGTATTTTTTACTTCTGCACCTCCCACCTGTGGAAACATCTTCCCTGAGTTTGCCTCTCTTGATGGAAGACTCTAGCCTAGACAGCTACTTCAGCAGGGAACCCATCCATGTTAATTTCCGCCAAATTATTCTCTGGACTTTTCCATCTCATAGAGCCAACCTCTCTCTCTCTCTCTCTCTCTCTCTCTCTCTCTCTCTCTCTCTCATTGCCTCTTACTCCCAACCCAAACCCATGTAATTTACTTGCTGTTGTTCTAGCTCTCCTTTATACATTGTCTTCCTGTGGAATTCAAAATCTTTGAGCATATGGGCAGCTTTTTTGTTTATATTTGTTTCCCTGGTGATTAAAACAATCCCTGACATAAAACTGGTGAGGTATGCTTTGAACCCAGTTTCAATCAAGGTTGATTTATGACATTAAACCAGAACTCCACTATTCAGTACTAATCCCTGCAGAAATCTTTGTGGTAACTTTGGAACTGGAAATTGAAGAGATACCCTATCAACAGGGAAATGACTGAATAACATGTCATATGTGATTGAAATGGAATATTACTGTGCTGAAAGAAATCATAAACAGGTTGATTTTAAGAAAATATGGAAAAACAACATGAAATAATGAAGAATAAAACAAGCAGAACAAGAAAAAAAATTATACAACAACAACAATATTGTTCAAGGAATAAATATTTGTGAATGACCAAGCTCTTCTAAGGACCTATAAAGGAGGATGCTAACTTCCTCTAGAGAACGAACTGTTAAATGGAACTATGTATTGTATACTTTCACACACACACACAAATATATATATTTGGCATATATATATATATATATATATTATAGATATATATATAGATATAGATATAGATATAGATATCTTTTTTCTAGTATAGGGTTGGGAGGGAAATAGCTTAGAATTCAAATGTAGCAAAATCTAAAACATTTGAAAAGAAAATAGCACACATAATAAAAATATCTGATGTTTGGTAGTCATTTACCCCTAGAAAATGCATTTAGGACATTTTAATAACACTGGATTGATTGCAATACAAAGGGAAGACCTCTATTGATCTCTGGAACCACATACTTTGAACAGAGGAATCCTCTGCCTGTCCAATATTTTGTTTATGACAATAACCACAAAATCAGAATGCAGGCCACAAGGGTGATGTAGTTTCTATGCCATGTCAGTATTATCTTTCATCAATGGGGTCAGGCTGAAATGAATTCAACACTTGTTTGATGAGACTATAGTCTATTTTATCCTCAACACCAAAGAGCTCTCGAACAACATCTAAATATTGCATTGAATCTTTCCTCTTTTATTACGAAATAATTGCCACTTAAAGTTCCCTCAACCTTTATAGTTAACTGAAAATCAACTATCCACAGATATAATATTCCTCATTGGCAAGAATTGGACTCCTGGGAATTTCACTGTCATTTGGAAGCCATTAGAGGCTTTAAGGATTTGGAATTGGACAGAGTTGGGTCCAAAGAAAGAGCTATGACTTACAGCACACCAATCTTCAGTGGTATGGATTAGGCCTAAGCCTAGGAGAATTATTTTTTTAGGTTTTTGCAAGGCAATGGGGATAAATGGCTTGCCTAAGGCCACACAGCTAGATAATTATGAAGTGTTTGTGGCCTGATTTGAACTCAGGTACTCCTGACTCCATGGCCAGAGCTCTATTCACTATGCCACCTAGCTGCCCCAACCTAGGACAACTTGAACAGAAGGGGTCAATTTTAGGGATCTTCATACTAGACTTGATTGTCTTCTCAGTAAACTCTGATTGTCTGAATCTTAATACATACCCCCATTCACATCTCCCTAGAATTTTTCTTCTAAACTGATCTCCCTGCTTCTACTCTCCCCCCTCCCCTTCTAATTAAACCTTCAGGCTGCTACTCACTAATCTGACGTATGTGAAGATTTTGTTATTCTTTCTTTCCTATCATTCATTCAAAAATTATCAATAGCTTAGACTCCTGAAGTAGTTGTAACATTTTTGCCTAAAATTCAAGGATCTTGTCTTGGACCAGGTACATACTAGGTTCTAATTCAGGCTCATGACCTACAGAGACTGTATTTATGAAGATTAGAAAATAAAAATCTTACTAAATATAAAAATTACTCAGCAAGGACTGGAGTAACATTCCATTTTCCTTGCAGAGGGAATCAGTCAGTACAACAATCTCAACCTGTACCTGAGTAACCAATTCATCAAATCCTTCCATTATTATCATTTTTATGATATGCTTTCCAAACTCCCTATTCTGCTTCTCCATGACTAAGTTATACAACCCCATCATTCTCAAAGACTAAGCATTATTCATGTTTATACACTCTGAGCTCTGGTCAAGCTAGACTATTTTCTGTCCTCTGTCCTTCAAACACATCCTACACTTTCTCCCTTTTGTGTTGTTGCTCACATTTAGAATGTCCAGTCTTTTCTCCTTCACCTGCTGATACCATTTTTCAAAGCCCATTTCATGCTTACCACCATCCATGATGCCTTTTCAGATTTTTTTCTCTTAGGAATAATCTTGATTCCTTGCCCTTAAAAGTCACTTTGCTTTGTACCTCTCAAATTGACTTTTGCATTTGAATTATTGTATTATAGCACAGGAAAAAACATATCATTTATTATTGAATATCTCATACAATACCTGAAACTATGCTTATTGAAAATATATTTGTATTTCTATATCACTTTTTCATATATGTATCTATATGTCTATGTATCTATGTATCTATTTATGTATCTATTTCTCTCTCTTTATCTGCATCTATCTATCAACTATTTGTCTAATCCTCCTATCAGATTGTAAATTACATGAAAGAATTAAAAGATGGTAATCTGAGAATTCCATTACCATTATCTATTCACTTATCTTCCTTTTATACACATGGTGAAGCTGAAGTGCATCTTAAAGTATATGACAAAATCTAAACTCAATGGAGGCCATTTAATTTCAGGTCCACCCTGTAAGATCTTTGTTAGTTTATAGGATCATTGATTTAGAGTTAGAGTTGAGTTCAGTGGCCATCTAGTCCAACTACCTAATTTGACATATTAGGAAATTGAGACTGAGAGAAATAAAGAAACTTTACCAAGATCAAATAACTAGATTATGTTCCAGGCAGGATTGAAACTCAGATTTCTCTGATTCCAACTTCAGTGCTCTCTCCATTGTGATGCCTCAATGCCTAGAATTTAATAAGAGTAAGTTAATAAAGTGGTTTTTTGCCAGATTAATTGAATTGAACCAACTTATGACTTCCTAAGGAGTAGCTAACTAGGTGGCAGAGTGAAGAGCGAGTCGGCCCTAGAATCAGAAAGACCTAAGTTCAAATCCTGCCTCAAACACTTACTAGCCGTGTGGCCCTGGGCAACTCATTTAATCCTGCATGGTTCTCTCATTTTAATGTAGGAAGGAAAAGAAATATCAAAGGGATTTGGCATACTCCATAGTTGCAAGGACTTTCCCACTAGTATTATATACAAGCATAAACTCATTCCATGTTGAACACTGTCTTGCATTTGGACAAAAAATAATTTAAATAAAATTCTCTTCTGAAGTGATGACCAAAAATGAATAGATTTACATTTAAAAAATTCATTAGTTTAGAGCTTCTACTTTGACTCTTTGGTCATGTAAACTTATCTAAAGAAATGAAGATGTACCACTTATGAGGACACCAAATGCAATGAATGCTGGGGGACCAAACACACATTCTGGACTCAGCCAGCTTTGGAAAGAGTAGGACATGTCTCATAATCCTAGAACTCCAAGCTGACTTATCTTAATAAGATTCTTTTCATCATTACCAGTAGAAGTTGCTATTCTTCAGACCATCTGCCCTTCACTTAGGGCACCTAAGAGACCTTGGTGGTATCTTCCATATTTCAAGTGATTCTATCTTCTCTCACCTGTAACTAGTTCTCTGAAGATGTTTTGTTTGTGAATTTACAAGATGATGGGTTTAGAGCAGAACACAGGGTATTCAAACCACCAGAGAGCTAGTTCCAATACCCTGTCATTTATTTTTGTTTTTAATGTTTCTCATCTGCCCTGTCCCCATGCACATTTACTCTTGCTGACTATAACAGGTAGGAAATAACAACATCAATTTTTAGCCTTCAAAGGGGGACTCATTTACTGGAACTCCAAGTTTATGAACTAAGGTTATAAATCTCCCTGAGATATTGCAATCTACATAACAGAATGAAACCACATGAATGACTGAAATGCCTTTAACCTTTGATTGTTTAAAAGTATAGTTATTTCCTTAGGTTTTTTTCTTGAGGAAAGAGACATCTAAACATATGATGGAGAACACACTATTGTCAGTCATATATAATGAAATTTATTTTTCAGAGTGACCTGCCTATGCTTTTTTATTTCTTCCTAGTCACTATAATTTATATCAAGCTTGTCAAGAACTGAGAGGGAAAATATATTTTACAGCTGTCCATTGGTTTTTTTTGTTATGCAAGAAAGGAATCATTTGACTTTGCTTACAATGAGTTGAAATTCATTTTTTTCCTTTTCCTCTTCATCAATGTGATGCTTTCAAAATAAAGATCAGTGAAAGGCATTTGGGAACTAAGGTGCAATTAGATTTTCAGATTTTGATTATTTAATTAAAAAATAAGTTAACCAATTATTAGAATATGATCACTGGAAGCCTCAAGTCCAGCTCTGCTACTAACTAGTTATGTGAATTTGAGCAAATCATTTGAACAGTCAGTCTTTGTTTCCTCATCTTTTATATTTGAAGGCTAGACTAAATGAACTCTAAAATTTCTTATCATTGTAACACTTTATGGGTATACTAAAATGAAGAAATGTGACAATTCTAAGTTTAGTAGCCGGATACTTTAATAATGCTAATGCCATGATGCAGATAATTGCTTTCTCTAAGCTAGAGTTCATCAGTAAGAATTTTAAATAAATGATCATACATAGAATGGTTTTAAATTGGTAAATGTGCTATATAATTATAGGGTATTATAATAATTTTAATTATTAGTAATGACTAATAATAACTAGTAGCACAAATGTAATTAAAATGAGAGGAAGAGGGTAGCCTTTGGTATTTCCTATTTAAATGAATCATTCTCCTTAACTAGGTATTAAACTCAATCATTTCTGAGCACTACATAGGGAATATGAATTCCATCATAATATAAATGTAATAAAATATTTTAAGGTTTGTATCCTCTAAATTTTAATTCCCTAGATAAGGCACTAATAACTCCACCCTAGTTTTGACTTTGTATCTAATAACTACAAGGAAGGAAAGAAGGGAACACAAGCATTTTTATAACATATATCACATACAAGACACTGTGATAAATCCTTTAAAATATCATCTCATTTGTTCCTCAAAACAACCTTTACAGGTAGATGCTGTTATTATCCTTATTTTATAGTTGAAGAGACTGAAGCAAACAGAGGTTAGGTGACTCATCTATGATCACACAGCTAGTATACATGTAAAATCAATTTGAATTCAGGTCTTCCTGACTCCAGGCTTATGTCTATATCTGCTGCACCACCTAACTGCCTCCTGTGGTCATGGAAATAAAGATGACAGTAAAAATCAACAGAATTATGATCAAATACAAGGGCATATGATGATTCTACATAAGAAGAAAAACACTTTTATTATATATAAACTTTCTCCAGTGATGAAGGTTTGCATCTACCACCAGAAGTTTAGAAAATCTTCCTTTTGTCTGAGCAATGGTAAAGTGGGAAGATAATTCATTTGAAGTCAGAGGACCTGGTTTATGGATCCCATTTTAGTCATTTAAATGTGTTTAAATATGGGCAGTTCACTTCCATTTTGTGGACTTCAGTTTCCTCATTTGTCAAAAGATAATTTTTAATATTCTTTCTTATTTGCAATCTCAAATTCTTTTAGTCTCTGATTTAATGATGTCACAAATTTCCATTGTAATATCTTCAAATTCTATAAAGACATAGATGAAGAAAATAAACATGTAATATATCTTTGTTGCTCTTGAATACTTTCCCCTCCCTACTGTATTATCTTTTACTATGTGAGGATCAAATTTTAATTGTTAAAGTAATCTAAAATCTATAATACTCTTATCTGAGTTTCTTTCCTGATTCATTAGAGTGCTTTTACTTGTTATGTCTATGCTTCCTAGCTTAATTGGATTGTATCCAACAATTGGATTCTAGGTTAATCAATGAGCAATTATTAAACACATTATATACAAGGTGCTGGAAATATGAAAACAAAAATGAAAATCTCTACCTTTTAATACTTACATCTTACTGGAGGAAGCAAAAAACAAGAGTATTTATGTTTGAGAAAATCATTTTATTTGCTATAATATAAATGTAAAGTAATATTGAAGAAGTAAACTTGATCAATAACCCAATAAGGTACAGTCTAAGCCAGAAATTCCAAGAAAGGTAATTTCAGAGATATTTCCCTCTGTGACATCATCATTATGTATAGAGTCACTATATATGTCATTATAACTTTATTGCTCATCTTAGTCATAGATTATAGAATCCATGAACAGCTGCAGGACTTTGTATTTACACTATGGGTTGGCAAATAGAACTGGCCAATAATCATTATAATGTGGAAAGAACCAGTTCAGATATTGTAGCTATGTTTTTCTTTGACTCTCAGACTAATCTTGATTTTAGGAAAAAGTACACATTATCACCACTGCTTTATAGATGAGGAAACAGGCACAGAGACTTTAAATGCCTAAATTAAAATGTCATAGATAATTAATTGCTGAGTTATTAGAACCAGATCTTTAGAGTCCAGCCCTAGACTTTGTATAAGACCATAATGCAGAGTTAGGAGTAGACCATAATTACATAACTAGAAAAATTGCTCTATTTCATATAGTCTTTGACAATAGATATAATCCTTTTAATTTGAGCTACTGACCTGCTATATTAAAGGTTCTTAATATTTTTTGTGTGTTTCAAGTACTCTACTATAAGTCTAGAAAAGCTTTGGATCATTTTTCAGAATGATCTTTTTGAATGCATTTGGGTGAAGAGGGAGCACAGTCCAGCAAAGGCAGGGTGAGGGTCAACCAGAAGGAGGCTCTTAGCCATACCACACATCAGTAACTGAATCCCTTTGGTCCCAGCTCAGCAAGCCAGCAGTGAGGACCCCAGCCCCAGTGACAAAGGGACAATGCAAGCCCTGGAATGCCAGTGCAGTAGACAGTACTGGGCCTGCTATTCTAGGGCAGGAAGCATGCCACGAGCATCTAAGGTCCAAATGCAGAAAGTTAGAGACTAGATATCTGGACCTAGCACAAGAAGCTTGGGAATATGATCCTGTGCCTCAGGGGCAGAGCTCAATTTTTTAAAATGATCAAAAAACTAAAAAGAGTCCTAATCATAGAAAGCTATTGTAGCAACAGATCATAATTCTAACTCCAAAGATGAAAATGGCAAAATGCCTACATGTGAAGTCACAGATGGGAATATGAATTGTTCTTGGATCCAAAAAGTCCTTTTGGAGGTGATCATAAAGGATTTCAAAATTAAGTAAGAAAGACAGAAGAAAAATTTGGAAAAGAAATGAGAGTAATACAGGATAATTATGAAAAAAGATTCAATAACTTGGAAAATGAAGCACTAAAGAATGACTACAGAAAACAGCTTCTTAAAAAAAGAATTAACCAAAGGGAAGAAGAGAGATAAAAAAGCTATCTGAAGAAAATAAATGCTTAAAAGTTAGAACTGGGAAAGGAGAAGCTAATGACTTTATGAGCCATCTAGGGATTAAAAAACAAAATTAAAAACCTGGGAAAAATAGAAGAAAATATAAAATATCTTATTGGAAAACAATTCACCTGGAAAATGGATCCAGGTGAATTAATTTAAGAAGTTTTGGACTGCCTGAAAGTCATGATGACAAAAAGAGTCTGGACAACATCTTTCTGGAAATAATTAAGGAAAATATCCCTTCCCTAATTTCCTAGAATGAGAGGGCAAAATGGCTCTTGAAACAATCCATCAATCACTACTAAAAGAGATCTCAAATTGAAAACTCCAAGATTATAGACAAATTCCAGAATTATCAGTTCAAGTAGCTGCAAGAACAAAACTATTCAAATACCAAGGAGCCACAATCAGAATTACATAGGACTTATCAGCTTTGACAATAAAGAACTGGGGGGCCTGGAATATGATATTTAAAAAAGGCAAAGAGACTTGGATTATATCCAAGAATCAACTCTTCAACAAAAGTGAGTATGCTCTTTCAGGGGAAAAGGTCAACATTCAATGAAATAGGCAACTTTCAAACGTTCCTTACAAAAAAACCAGAGCTGAACAGAAAATTCAATCTTCAAGTGTAAGATTCAAAAGATACATAAAAAAATAAAGATGAAAGAAAAAATATGTTATCCAACAAGATTTAAACCATTTACATCCCTACATGGGAAGATAAAACTTGTTACTCTTGAGAACTTTATTTTGATTAGAACAGTGAAAAGGAATATACCTAGAGGGTGAGTATAAGTTGATTTTGATGTGATGTTAAAAATAACAATTAAGATATTAAAAAAGGATTGTACTGGGAGAATAAAGAGGCAGGAGGCCAGAAAAGGGTAAACACATCACATGAAGAAGCACACAGAATATATTATAGTAAAGGGGAAGAAGTGGAGGGTAAGTATTGATTGAATCTTATTCTCTACAGATTTTACTGAGAGATGGAATATATAGCATACACTTCAAATGGGGTTTAGAAATTTATCTTACCCTACAGGGAACAAGGATGGGAAAGAGTAAATAAAAGGGAAGGAGGGAATTATAGTAGGGAGGGCAGAAGTAAGAGGAAAAAGGGATAAGAGAAGGAAAGGCAGGTTGAAGGAGGTGGTGGTCAAAAATAATGAGAATTACGCAAGACAATTATGAAAAAAAAGCTTGGAAAAGGAAGCACAAAAAAAAGACTGAAGAAAGCAGCTTCTTAAAAAATAGAATTGACCAAAGGGATAAATAAGGAAAGAGGAGGCAAAAAGGAGAGAGAGAAAAGCATAAATCGGGGTGGGGGGGATATGATGGAGGAAAATACAGAGTTAATAATCATAAGTGTGAATGTGAATGTGATGAACTCTCCCATAAAATGGAAGCAGAATAGAGTGAATTGAAAACAAGAATCCTACAAAATATTGTTTACAATAAATACATTTGAATCGGAGATATATACAGAGCAAAAGTAAAAGACTAGAGGAGAATATATTACACTTCAGCTAAAGCAAGAGTGAAAAACATCTAATTAAAAGAGATAAGGAAAATTACATCTTGCTAAAAGGAATCATAGATAATGAAGTATTATCAGTAGTAAACATTTATACATCAAGTGGTATGCTATCCAAATTCTTTGAGGAGAAACTAAACAAATTACAGGGAATATAGACAGTATATCCTATGGGGGACGTCAACCTTCCTCTCAGAATTAGATAAAGCTAACCACAAAATAAATGAATAAAAAAATGTAAAGAGGTGCATAGAATTGTAGAAAAGTTAGATATAATAGACCTCTGGAGAATATCCACCTATACAAAAATTAAACATGTATTAGGACATTAAAATCTCACAATCAAGTGCAGAAAAGTAGAAATATTATATGTACCCTTTTCAAATTATCATAATGTAATAACAATTACATGTAATTAGGGAACATGGAAGGATAAACTAAAATTAATTGGAAACTAAATAACTGACTCCTAAAGTATGAGTGGGTCAAACAACAAATCATAGAAACAATCAATAATTTCTTCAAAAAATGACAAAAATCAAGACATTGTTTCAAAACTTAAGTAATGAAGTCAAAGATGTCTGTAGGGAAAATTTTATGTCTATAAATGCTTGCATAAATAAAATATAGAAAGAGGAGATCAATGGATTGAGCATGCCACTAAAAAACTTAGGAAAAGAACAAATGAAAAATCGCCAATTAAATGCCAATATGAAATTCTGAAAATAAAAGAAATGATTAATAAAACTTAAATTTAGAAAACTATTGAATTAATTAATAAACCTAAGTTTTTTCTTTGCAATTGAAATTTGATCTTATTTTTCTAGTTACATGCAAAAGTAATTTTTCAGCATTTATCTATTTGCAAATTTTTGAGTTCCACTTTTTTCTGTCACCCTTCCTTCCCTCCTACCTCCCTTTGGTGGCAAACAGTCTAGGAAATGTTGTACATGTTTACCATAATTACCCATTAGTTATGTTATGAAAGAGGATTTAGAACTAAGGTGAAGGAAAAAAAACATGAGGGAAAAGGAAAAACATAAAAGAAGTTTAAAAAAGTGAACAAAATATGTTTTGCTTTAAATTCAAACTATAGTTTTTCTCTGGATGTGGAAGGCATTGCCCTTAACAAATCTCTCATAATAGTACTTCATTTCTGAACTGCTGAGAGGAACTGCATCCATGGTAGTTGATTAGTTCACAATGTTTTTGTTAATGTATAAAATGTTCTCTTGGTTCTTCTTACTTCATTTAACATCAATTCATATAAGTCTTTCCATGTTTCTCTAAAGTTCAACTATTCATGATTTCTTACAGAACAATAGTACTCAAGATTCACATACCATAACTTGTTCAATCCCCACAATTTCCAATTCTTTGCCACCACATAGAGAGCATATATATATATATATATATATATATGTATGTATATATATATATATATATATATATATATATATATATACATATTTGAATATGTGAGTCCTTTCCCATTTTTTATGATTTCTTTGGGATAAAAACATAGTATTGGTATTACTAGTTCAAAGGGCATGAACAATTTTATTGCTTTCTGACTATAGTACAGATTGCTTTCCAGAATTGCTGGATCAGCTCAAATGAAAAGTGCATTAATGTCCCAATTTTTCCAAGTCTTATTCAACATTGATCCTTATCCTTTGTTGTCATATAATCATTGATCACTTCCTTTTTTTCATATACTTTCATTCCTACTTTAAAATGCAAACATAAATGTATTTAGAAACCAATATCATTTGGAATGGTATTTGGGTATCACTCTTCATTCTTCCACTTGGGGATAATAGAGGAAAGTCACTCTACAGAGTTGCATTTGAAAAACTTAACCATTACTATCTATAAATTGTTATGGTTATATAATCCTCTAAGTTGGGGGCTATTTACCAAAAGCATCATTCTTTTCTGGGGTCTTTAGTATGTCTGGTTTTATGAAATTTTATTTATATGCTTGTTATATTTTAAGGTTCAAACTTTTCCCCTCCCTTCTTTCCTCTGCTCCATGTGCTAAAGAAGTCCATCACTTGGGACACCCAGGTAGCACAGTGCATAGAGCACCAGCCTTGGAGTCAGGGGGACCTGAGTTCAAACCGAACATAGATACTTAATAATTACCTAACTGTGTGACCTTGGGAAGGTTAACCCCATTGCCTGGCAAAAACAAAAACAAGCAAAAAAAGGCCAACATTTGACACGGATATTATGAATATATGAATAAATGATACCATGCATACTTTTATTTATTAGTTATTTTTGTGAAGGTGGATAACATCTTCCTGTATAGGTCCTTTGTAGATGAAATAATATTTATAATACTTAGACTAACTTGGTTACTCACAGTTCCTTGAACAATATAACTATTTTCTATATAGAACATTTAGTTGCTTCTGCATAATCATTTTGTCATTATTTCATGCAAATATTTCCATGTTTTTCTAAATTCACATGTGGTATTCCATCACAATCATATAGCACATGGGGTATTGTTTACAGCATATAGGCTATTCCTTCACAATCATTTACCATGATTTATTTATCCATTCACTAATTGATGGATATTTCCTAAATTTCTTGTTCTTTGCCATCAAAAAGAGAGCTACTAGAACTATTTTAGAACCTTTTCTTTTTCCCTGATCACCTTGGGAAGTCCTAATGAAGAATTTTCTGGGTCAAAGGATATATACAGTTTTATAACTCTTTGGGCATAATTCCAGATTGTGCTCCAAAATGGTTGCATTATCTTCCAGTTCCATTAACAGTATATTAATGTCCTAATTTTTCCACAATCACACTAACATTTGACATTTTCTTCTCTCAGTTTAGTCAATCTGATTGACATATGTGACATGATATTGGAATTATTTTAATTTGTATTTTCTAATTGATAACTATTAGAGCATTTTTAATATGGCTATATTTGTCTATATATGATATTTTATATATATATATATATGTTTTGATTCTGACATTGAAAGGCATTCTTCTAATTTTCATTGATTATCAATTACAGAATCACTCATATTCTTATAAATATGACAAAGTCCTCTATATATTTGAATATAAAACTTTCAGCCAAAACCTATTTATAAAGATTTTCATTCAATTTTCTGCTTTTTTTCTAATCTTGGTTACATTGATTTTATTTTTATGAGGTCTTTCTAATGTAATCAAAATTATCCAATTTCCATCTCACAATACTCTTATCTCTTGTTGATTAATAAATTTTTTCCTATCAAGTATTAAGTACCATTTTCTAATTTTTATATCTCTATAACTAGGTTAGGTATACGTTTTGATCTTAGCTTGTTAATAAGTATAAGATATTAGTCCATATGCAATTTCTGTCAAACATTCCAGAAGCTTAATCCTCTACATTTTTCAAACACAAAGTTATTTTAATTATTTACTATGATTGTATGTCTGTTCTGTTGCACTAATATACCTTTCTATTTCTATTTTCATTGACCTATAAATAACCGTTTTTATTCTTTGAGCCTTGCCAACAGTGTACTTATCTGGGGAATCTGGCAACAAGTGACCTTCTTAGAAATTCTTTTGGCCTTCCAAACTTTACTTAAGTGATACCTTTTACAAAAACTCTCATGCTGCCCCAGTTGTTTAGTGCCTCCACTCCTCAAAATTTTCCCTGCATTTATTTTTAGATGATGTCTCCTCCAAAAGCATGTAAGTTCATAGAATGGATCATGAAAGACTTTCATTTTTTTTCTTTGCATACATACCAACCAGCAAAGTGCTTTAAAAAATTATTTAAGGCAATGGGTTTAAGTGATTTGCCAAAGGTCATATAATTAGGCAATTATGAAGTGTCTGAGGCCGGATTTGAACTCAGGTCCTCCTGACTCCAGGGACAGTGCTCTATCCACTGTGCCACCTAACTGCCCAGGTCCTTGTTTTTAAAGCATTAAACATTCTTGGTTATCAATTGACAACATATTGAGTAGTCTCAGTAAGTAAAAATTTCAGATTGTCTGGGTGTGGGGATGGTTAAGAACCCAGAGAACCAAAAAGTCTCCTTCCCACAAGGGGAGTGCATCTAGTGAAAATTTCCCACACGAAATTTTAGAAACAGTTTGTATCAACTCCAAATCTAAATTACAAATAGACTTTGGCCTATAGTTCACTACTGTGCTTGAAAATTGGTTTTGTAGAATCTTTGTCCATATATATGACAATAACATTACTGCTGCTACTGCTACTACTACTACTACTACTACTACTACTACTACTACTACTACGACTACTACTTCTACTACTTCTAATACCACCATCCTTACTACCATCAACACAATTACTATACCACCACAACCACTGCTACTTCTACTTCTATTACTCCTGCTCCTACTCCTTCAACACTTTAAATTTCAAAAAAATATGTTATTTTACTGGTTCCCTGGGAGGTAGGTGTTTTCCCCATTTTATAGATAAGGAAATTGAGGCATAGAGAGATTACATTATCAAACAGGATCTCATAGCTATTTAAGAATCTGAAACATTTTCATTTTAGTTTTGCAGGGTCTGCATCCAGTATCTTATTCACTCTCCTTCATAGCTGCCATATACAAAAAAGTTGTCCCATAAAACTTTTTTGAACATGATTAAAAACAGCAATAAATTTTTTATCTTACTGATTCATTTTAGTTCTTTTTAATCTGGAATGATGACAATTTTAAGATTATTTTCTAGTACTTTTATACTTCAATTATCTTTAGCATTGGTATTTTTATTATCCTTGAGTGAACAGACAGATTTCTCCACAATCTGCATCATATGCCATTGACTTGTCATTCAATTATACACCAGAAGTAAACCTAATGACTCAAAGGCAGTAGTATTTCTTAAGCATCATCATCAAATTTAGCACAGGATAATGGACCCTAGAATTTTAGAATTGGAATGAACTTCAGACTTCATCTAATCCAGGTTGCCTTAATCTTTGTCTAAGTTCCTGTATTACTTTGGCAATTTGGTAAAGTTTATGGACCCCTTTCTCAAAATAATGTTCTTAAATGAATAAAATAAGTTACTTGGGATTTCAAAAGAAAGTGATTATATTGGAATAGTTATCAAAATGCAAAAATATGCATGTATCTCAAATTTAGAACTCTTATTTGAGATATATTTGTCAATTGTTCCTCTGTGAATAATCTATTAGTTTGTTCGCTCAGTTCTTGAAAATCTTCCCTTATTTCTCTGACTTCTTCATACTCTTCTTTTGTTATGTCACAATGATAATTACATTCACACAGAACTTAAGAGACAGCATTACATCGTCAATAGGAAGCTACCCTTGAAATTAGAAGGGGCTGGATTCAATTCACACCTTTGACATATGCTAGATACTTGATCATGAGAAAATACCTTGACTTTTTGAATCTTTAGGAAACTTTCAAACAGTTTTCTCTACTAAAGAAATCACATATGCAGTTTCTGTCCCTATCTTAACATTCAGATATCACAATTTGTTTAATCATTTCTCAATTGATTTGGCACTCATTTTACTTTCAGTTTTTAGCTAAGATAGAATGTCCCACTATGAATATTTTTATTATATAAATACTTTTTTCCAACTACATACAATGGTAATTTTTATCAATCATTTTTGCAAGGTTTGGAGTTTTGCAACTTTTCTCCCTTCCTCCCTTCCATCTCTATATTTACCATGCTAAACATAGATTGAAATTAAATATGTGAGAGAAGAATCAGATCTAAAAGGAAGAAAGAAAACATTACAGATAACAAATTTACATAAAGTCCCTTAAAATTGCCTTTGATTGCTGTACAGCTGAAATGAACAAATCTATTATGATTATTATCCCAAGTTGTTAAGTTATATGATGTTCTTCTGATTCTGCTTATTTCACTCAGCATCAATTCATGCACGTCTTTCCAGGCTTTTCTGAAATCCCATCCCTCACTATTTCTTCTAGAATAATAGTGTTCCATTATATGTGTATGTATATATATATATATATATATATATATATATATATATATATCTATCTATAGATAGATAGATAGATAGATAGATAGATAGATAGATAGATAGATAAAGCAGTTTGTTTAGTCATTACCCAATTGATGGGCATCCCCTCAATTACTAATTCTTTGTCACTTCAAAGAAAGCTGCTATGAATATTTTTAACCTGTGGGATTTTTATACTTTTTCATGATCTCTTCAGAATATAGGCCTAGTAGAGTTATTGCTATATAAAATGTATGCACATTTTTATTGTTCCTTGGAAATAATTCCAAATTTCTTTCCAGAAAGGTTGGATCAATTGACAAGTCCACCAACAAAATATTAGTGTCTCAGATCATCCACATCCACGCCTACATTGATCATTATCTGTTCTAGTCATATTGATCAATCTGAGAGGTCATGTGTTCTGATTAACTACATTCCTTTTAATCTTGGTTACAGTGGTTTCTTTTGTGCAAAACCTTTTTAATTCAATGTAAACAAATTATCCAGTTTGTTTATTATAAATTTCTTCATCTCATCTTTGGTCATAAATTGTTTCCTTTTTCATAGCTCCTTGTTTTTCTTATTGACATAATATTTTTTATGTCTAAATGCTTCACTCATTTTGACCTTATCTTGATATAGGGTGAGCTTTTGGTTTATTACTAGTTTCTGTCATGATATCTTCCAGTATTCCTAACTGTTTATATTGAAAAATGAGTTCTTGGGGTGGCTAGGTGGTACAGTGGATAGAGCACTGGCCCTGGAGTCAGGAGTTCCTGAGTTCAAATCTGGCCTTAGAAACTTAATAATTACGTAGATGTGTGGCCTTGGGCAAGCTGCTTAACCCTACTGCCATCTAAAGAAAAAGAGTGAGTTCTTATCCCAGAAGGTGGAATTTTTGGATATGTCAAACAGTAAATACTACAGCCATTTACTGCTATCTCTTTTGCATCTAATCTATTCTACTAATCCACCATTCTGTTTCTTAATCAGTACCAGACAGTTTTGATGACTAATGCTTCATAATATAATTTTAGATCTGGTATGGTTAGGCTAAATTTGTTTGCATTTTTCCATTAATTCCCTTAATATTCTTGACTTTTGTTCCTCCATATGAATTTAGTTACTATCTTTTCCTATCTCATTAAAGTAATTTTTGGATGTTTGATTGTTGTGGCACTAAATAAGCAATTGAATTTAGATAGAATTGTCATTTTTATTATATTAAATTAGTCTACCATCAGCAATTGATATTTTTATTATATTATATATTATATTATATTATATTATATTTTTAGATGTGATTTTATTTGTGTGAAAGGTGTTTTTTAGTTGTTTTCATAGAGTTTATGAGTCTGCTTGGTAGGTAGACTTCCAAGTACTTTATGTTGTTTGAAGTTATTTTAAATGGGATTTCTCTTTCAGTGTCTTGCTGCTTTATCATGTTAGTAATATATAGAAATGTTAAAGGTTTATGTGGATTTATCTTATATCATGATACTTTGTTAAAGCTGATAATTGTTTCCAGTATTGTTTTAGATGATTTTCTAGGGTTCTCTGGGAAAACCATCATATAATCTGCAAAGAGTAAGAGTTTTGTTGCTTCATCACAGATTATAATGCTTGTTTATGGTTTCAGATAGATACTGCTTTTCATTTTAAGGAACAAACCATTTATTCCTATGCTCCCTAGTATTTTCAATAGGAATGGGTATTGTACTTTGTCAAAAACTTTTTCAGTATCATTTGAAACAATCATATAATTTCTGTTAGGTTAGTTATTAGTGTGGTTAATTAGACTGATCGTTTTATTAATATTGAACCAACCCTGTAATCCTGGTATAAATCCTGCTTGATCATAGTGTATTATCCTTGTGATAACTTGCTGTAATTACTTTTTTATTTAATATTGATTCTCATTTTGTACAAATAATGTTTTTATACATTAATAAAATATTCTGGTTTAAGAGTCAACAAAATACCCCTCCCCCCCATAAATATAGACTTGCTTGAGTGATAAAGTAAAGGGGAGAGAAAAAAAATTAAAATTAAAAAAATAGTAATAATTGTAGGTATGACAAGGTGATGCAATGGATGGAGCACCAGCCCTGGAGTCATGAGCACCTGAGCCCACATCCATCTCTGTACACCCAACAATCACCCAGTTGTGTGACATGCAAGCCACTTGAACCCCACTGCCCTGCAAAAACCAAAAAAAAGAAAAAAAAGACCAAAAATAAAATAAAATATTAATAATAGTAGTGGTGGCTGAGTGGTGGACAGAGCATTGGCCCTTGAGCCAGGAGCACCTGGGTCCAAATCCAGCCTCAGACACCCAACAATCACCCTGCAATGTGGCCCCAGGCAGGCCACCCAGACCCATTTGACCTGCACCTCCCCAAATAATAATAATAAAAAATGTGCTTGAGTCTTTATTCCAACACCAACAACTCTGTCAAAGGTGTATCACATTCATTATGATAAGTCCATCACAAAATTTACTTCCATATTTTTCCACCATTGCCATTGCCGATTGCAATTCCCTCCTTTCGTATTTCTCCACTACCATGTAATATATTTTCTCTCTCCTTTCACTCTGACTCTGATGTAGGGTAGCTGAGTGGCTCAGTAGACTGATCCCTGGCTCTGGAGCCAAGAGGCCCTGAGCCCCCATACAACCCCTTAGGCCCAGCATCCACCTGCCCCCATGGTCAAGGACAGGCCATCCAATCCCAGCCCCTTGAAAGAAGTAATAAAGAAAATGTGTTATATCTGACCACTCTCCCCCCATGTTCCATCCTCTCTTCCATTGCTCACATCACCCCCTTTCCCCCTGTCCCTCCCTTCTTACTCCAGATGCCTAAACCCCATTGAGTGGATATATGTTTCCACTCCTAGCCATCTCTGATAAGAGTGAAGATTCTCTCATTCCCCCTTGCCTTCCCCCTTCCATATCATTGCAATAGCTCATTGTAATAAAAAAAATCTTATTATATGAAATATCTAGGCCTATTCCCCTGCTCCTTTTTCTTCCTCTCATTACATTTCCCTTTTTTCTATCGACTCCATTTTTACACCATATTTTATCTTCAAATTCAGCTTTCTCCTATGCTTCAACTATAAAAGCTCCCTCTACCTGCTCTATTAACTGAGAAGGTTCATATGAGTATTATCAGTGTCATTTTTCTATTCAGGAATACATGCAGTTCATCATCAAGCCGCTCATATTTTCCTCCTCTCATCCAATCTCGATGCTTCACTTGAGTCCTGTATCTGAAGATCAAACCTTCTGTTCAGCTCTGAACATTCCAAAAGGAACATTTGAAATTCTCCTGGTTCATTGAAAGTCCATCTTTTTCCCTGGAAGAGGACATTCAGCATTGCTGGGTAGTTGATTCTTGGATGCATTCTAAGCTCTTTTGCCTTCCGGTATATTATATTCCAAGCCCTATGAGCTTCCAATGTAGTTGCTGCTAAGTCCTGTGTGGTTCTGACTGCAGCTCCATGATATTTGAACTGTGTCCTTCTGGCTGCTTGTAATATTTTATCTTTGACTTGGGAGTTCTGGAATTTGGCTATAATATTCCTAGGGGCTAGTTTTTTGGGAATCTCTTTCTCGGGGAGGATCAGTGGATTCTCTCCATTTCTATTTTACCCTCTGCTTCTAGAATATCAGGGCAATTTTCCTGTAGTAATTCTTTGAAAATGATGTCAAGGCTCTTTTCCTGATCATGACTTTCAGGTATTCCAATAATTTTTAAATTACCTTTACTAAGTCTGTTATTTTTTCAATGAGATGTTTCACATTTTCTTCTAATTCTGCATTTTTTTGGTTTTGAAGTGTTGAGTCCTGGTTTCTCCTAAATTCATCAATCTCCCTGAGTTCTATTCTTTGTCTGAAGGATTTGTTATCATCAGAGTTTTCTTATCTCTTTTTCCATCTGGCCAATTTTGCTTTTTAAAGCATTCTTCTCCTCAAAAACTTTTTTGAACTGTTTTATTCATTTGATCTAAGCTGATTTTTAGCATGCTATTTTCTTCAGCATTTTTTTGGATTTCCTTGACTAGGCTGCTGACTTCATTTTCATGTTTTTCTTGCATCTCTCTCATTTCTTTTCCCAGTTTTCCTTCTAACTCCCTCATTTGATTTTCAAAGTCTTTTTTGAGCTTTTCCATAGCCTGAGCCCAATTTCTGTTTTTCCTGGAGTCTTTAGATGCAGGAGCTTATGCTCCCTCATCTTCAGACTGAGTATTTTGATCCTTCTTGGGTTCATATGCAAAATATTTCTCAATGGTCTTCCTCTTGTTTCTCTGCCTTCTCATTTTCCCAGCCTGTGCCTGGTTTTGGGGTGCTTCCTGAGCTTTTGGGACACTCCCACAAGGGTCTCAGTGTGTGAGGCTCTTTCCTCCCTCCTGATCTGTGAATGACCATATGTGCCCCACTCTGCCATGGGGCTGAGGTGGAGGGGGGGGGGGCCCTGCTGTTCTATGGTGGGAGCCTAGACTGTGATCAGGATCTGAATGTGTTCAGAGCCCCAGAGTCCTGTTTCAGGGCCAGAGCTCTGCAGTCTCTCTCTTCACTCCCCTCCTTAGGTTCAATGGGCTCATGCCCTAAGGGTTCCTGCTTACTGAATCCCCCTGTTTCTGTATTCTGGAACTGGGCTGCACTGGCCACGTTGCTCTCTGTTTGCCCTGAGGGCTGGGCTTCACATGTTCGCTCTGGCAGAGGTCCCCCGCTGTTTCCCCAATTTGTGCCCTTGCTCCCTAGGGTGTAGCTCAGGAAACTCCTCTGCTGCTGTGAGTTGCAGCTCCGAGCACCGTGGGGATGCCTCTGGGAGACTGAAGGTCTTTCGCTCTGGTGGGCCACACCTCTGGCGGGCTGCCCCTCCAACCCTGGGGAGCAGAGCCTTTCTGCTCTTTTCCAGGTTACCTTGAATAGGAGAACTGCCTCATTGGGTTCCTCTGTGGGTTCTGTCTCTCAAAAATTTAGAGTCCTTAGCTTATAAGTTGTATGAGAGAGCACCTAAGACACAATCCGTTCTTGTCACCATCTTGGCTCCATCCCCTTACTCTAATTACTTTGCTAATATTTAGGTATTTTTAAAAAAAAATTATTTATGGCAATAGGATAAAGTCACACAAGGTCACACAGCTAGGCAATTACTAAGTGTCTGAGGCCGGATTTGAACTCAGGAGCTCCTGACTCCAGGACTGGTGCTATCCACTATGCCACCTAGGTGCCCTGCTAATATTTTATTTAAAATTTTTGCATCCATATTCATTACGGAAATCGGTCTATAATTTTCTCTCTGTTTTGACTCTTCTTGGTTTAGTTATCAGCACCAGATTGATGTCATAGAAGGAATTTGGCAGAGTTTCTTCTTCACCTATTTCTTCAAATAGTTTATATAGAATTGGAAACAATTGTTCCTTGAATGTTTGAATTCACTTGTGAATCCATCTGGCCCTAGAGATTATTTTTCTTAGAGAGTTCACTAATAACTTGTTGAATTACTTTGTCAGAGATAGGGTTAATTAAATAATTAATTTCCTCTTCTTTTAACTGGTGGGGTGAATTTATATTTTTTGTAAATATTCATCCATTTGACTTAGATTATCAAATTTATAGGCATATTGTTTGGCAAAATTGTTCTACATTATTTTCTTATTTCTTTTTTAATAAAATTAATCAAAGGTTTATTTATTTTTATTGTTTTTTTATAAAACCAAATCTTGTTTTTATTTTTTTTGTTCACCTTTAATTGTCAGAATTTATAATTTATCATTTAATTGTGAATTTTAAATTTGTTCTTTCTCTAACATTTTAGATGTATACTCAATTCAGTGATCTCTACTTTCTCTATTTTTATTCATGTATGCATTTATAGATAAAATCTATCTCCTAATCATTTCTTTGGCTGTATCATAAGCTCTGGTATATTGCTGTCTATGGTTTCTTGTAGCTCATTTAGCTTCTTCTCTAAGAATCTGGATGCTGTACTGCTTGGTGCCCACATATTTAATATTGAAATTGTTTTATTGTCTATGGTCCTTTTTAGGAGGATATAGTTTCCTTCCTTATCTCTTTTAAGGAGATCTATTTTTGCAACTGCTTTGTCTGAGATAAGGATTGCTACCCTTGTTTTTTTTTTTCACTTCAGCTGAAGTTTTTACCTTTTCCAGCCTTTTGCCATTTACTCTATCTCTCTGCATCAAATGTGTTTTTTATAAGCAGCATATTGTGGGATTCTGCTATTTCTTTCTGTTTTTATGGGGGAGTTCATGCCATTCGCATTCGAAGTTATAATTACTCTTTATTGCCTCCAGGTTATCTTCCCCTCTGTTTGTAATTTTCCCCTTCTTTCACCTTGTTCCTCCTCCCCAGTATTTTGCTTCTGAATATTTTCTCCCTTAATGTGTTTACTCCCTTTTATCTACCTTTGTCCCTTTTCTTTACCCTTTTCCTTCCTATCAGTCCCTCAATCCATCCCTCTCTTTCCCCTCCTAATACTTTAATGGTAAGATAAATTTCTAAACTCAACTGTGTGTGTGTGTGTGTGTGTGTGTGTGTGTGTGTTTGTGTTAATCCCTTTTTGAGCCAAATCTGAAAAGGGTAAGATGATTCAGGTAGTTCTCACCTCTTCCCTTCCTCCCCTCTAATGAAATATATCTTTTGTACTTCTTCATGTGTTGTATTTTGCCCCATTCAAACTCCCCCTTCCTTCCATCTCTTTACTGTCTTCCCTTTTGATCAAATATATACATTTACACACACACACACACATACACACACACACATATTTTAAAATCATTCCATCAAAGTCATGGACATACCATGAATGTCCATATCTTCAACCAAAGTATATTTCTTCTAATCAAGTCATAATTCTGAAGAGTTATGGGAATATTTCTCTCAGGTGAGGTTATAAGCAGTTTAATCTTATTGCATAACAGTTTTTTTCTTTTCCCCTGTTTACCTTTTCATATATCTCTTGTCTTCTGTTTGAAGTTAAATTTTCTGTTTAGCAGTTGTCTTTTCACCAAGAAAGATGGAAATTAAAGGTCTCCTGATCTTCCCACATAATGTCCATCCTTTTCCCTGAATGAGAAGGCTCAGTTTTTCTGGGTAATGGCTAGTTGGTTGAAATTCAGGCTCTGTTGCTCTATGGAATATCACATTCCAAGTCTTTGATCCCTAATGATGACACATCCAGGCACTGTATAATCCTGACTGTACTACCTTAGTTTTTGAATTGCTTATTTCTGGCTACTTGCAGGATTTTTCCTTTATTTGAAAATTCTGATGTTTGGCCACAATATTACTTGTTGTTTTCATTTTGGGGTTCCTTTCAGGAGAGGATCAATGTTTTCTTTCAATGACTATTTTGCTCTCTGTTTCTAGGATATCAGGGTAGTTCTCCTACACTATAAACTGGAGCATGGAATTCAGGCTTTTTTTTTTTTTTGGTTCAAGGATTTCAGGAAATCCTAAAATTGTTCAATTGTCTTTCCTGGGTCTATTTTCCAGGCCAATTATTTTATCAATGAGGTATTTTACATTTTCTTCTTTTAAAAAAATTTTTTAAATAGATTCTTGGTGTCTCATGAAGTCATTAGTTTCCACAGTTTCCAGTCTTTATTTTTACATAAGAAATTTCTTCATTTACCATTTGCATCTCCTTTTGTCATTTGGTCAATTTTATTTTTGAAGAAGATATTATGCTTTTCCATTTACCTTATTGTGTTTTTAAGGGAAATAATTTCTTTTTGCATTTATCCACTTGTATTTTTAAAAGATTTGCTTTCTTCTGTCAGTTTTTGTTATGGGATGTTAATTTTCTTTCGCATAGTGTTAATTTTTTCTTGCATTTCTTTGTTCCAAAATATCCATTTGATTTTTAAACTACTCTCTGATCTCTTCTATGAAGTCTTTGTGGGTTGGAGATGAATTCATTTTCTCCTCTGAAACTTCACATATAGCTATCCTCTGTCCTCTTTTTCTGAGCTAGTATTCTTGTCTCCAACTAGGGGGATACAGTGGATAGAACACTGGCCTTGGAGTCAGGAAGATGGGAGTTTGGATGCAGCATAAGTCACTTGCTAATTAAAAGCTATGAGAAATTAGACAAGTCACTTAACCCTGATTGTCTCACATCCAGGGCCATCTACAATTGTCCTGAATCATATCTGACCACTGGACCATGGCTCTGGAGGAGAAAGTGAGATTGGTGACTTAGCACAACCTTCTCCTCATGCAAATTCAATTCATGTGCATGTCATGGCATCACCTCTGTGATGTTGTAGTCTTCTCTAAAAAATGAAGGATGCACTTCCAATCAAGATAGTGGAGAGAAGACAGACACAGTTCTAAAGTCTCCTGATGTTCCCTCATAAATAATATGAAACAAACCTCTTAACAGAAATCTGATAGACAAAACCCAGAAAGAAAAGTCAGCAGAAGAACTTCTACCTCAGGATTGTCTTCTGAGATTGTGGGTGAGTTTGGCACAGAGGGCAGACTCTGCCGGGAGCATAGGATCAGTGAAGATTAGGAGCCTGGATTAGCCATGGATTAGCCTGATCAGTGGTAGGATGGAGCCTGGGAGCCTGAGGGGCTGAGAACTGGACTGGCTTGATAGTAGTGGGGCTAGAGCCTGGTTGACCACAGGGGCTTGGGTCAATTAGGGAGCAGAGGCATTGTTGGTGGTGCTGACTGTCTGGATCTTTCTGGAAGGGCTGGAGGGAGAGTTTTCAGTGGGAGAATTATAGGCATTGATCCCTGGGCTCCTCTGATGTGGAAGAACTCAGAGTCCACACTTCCATTTCAGTTGAAGTCTCTTCCCAGAACTAACACAATTACAGACTACCTCCGCCCCAGACTCATATGTGTGAGCAGCAGAACCACCTGAGCTGACAATAGGGAGAGTGATCTCCTCACCCCAGGGTTTAGCGCACCATTGATCAAAGACAAAAGTATTTAACAGCTTCAACCATTCCCTCCAGGCCAAGGAAGAAAGCCTCAATCAAGGTCACAGAAATGCCAGAGAAAGCAGCCAGTACCCCTACTGACCAGCTGGAGATATTACACTCAGTGAGTAAAGCCTCTAGGGATCCCAACACCAAACTTCTGTGAACCAGTCCTTTACCAACATAAGATCTTAGTAAAATGAAGAAAGGGGGGGGGTCCATAGAAAAATTCATAGAAGGTAAAGACCCTAAGTCAAGGACACCTAGAACCTCTGAGGAGATTATGACATGGCCCCCAGCACAGGAAGACTTCCTTGTAGAAATCAGGGAGAGAGAATTAACATCATGCAATAAGAAGACAAATAATTGGAAAATACAACTGGACAAATGCAAAAAGAAAATAATTCTCTCAAAACCTCAATTGGGGGTAGCTAGGTGGCACAGTGAATAAAGCACTGGCCCTGGAGTCAGGAGTACCTGAGTTCAAATCTGGCCTCAAGCACTTAATAATAACTTAGCTGTGTGGTTTGGGCAAGACATTTAACCCCATCGCCTTGCAAAAAAAGAAAAACTAAACTAAAAAAAAACTTCAATTGGTCAAATGGAAAACCCTTTCAAAAATAGAATTGACCAATTGGAAAAGGAGTTGCAAAAGGTAAATGAAGAAAATTCTTCTCTAAAATTCTTCTCTCAAAAAAAGAATGTAGTCTGTGGAAACTAATGACTTGACAAAAAGAGTCTGTTAAACAAAACTAAAAAATAGAAAAAAAAAATAGAAGAAAATATGAAATACCTCATCAGCAAAACCACTGACCTCAAGAATAGATTGAAGAAGGATAACCTGAGAATTATAGTTCTTCCTGAAAACATTGAAGAGAAAAACAAAGCCTGGATTTAATATTACAGGATTTAGTGATGGAAAATTGCCCTGATATCATGGAATCAGAGGGCAAAATAGTTATTGAAAGAATACACGGATCCTCTATGAAAAGAGGTCCTAAATTGAAAACACCAAGGAATGTTATGGCCAAATTCCAGAACTATCAAATAAAAGAGAAAATCCTACAAGCAGCCAGAAAGAAACAACCTAAATATCAAGGAGCCACAGTAAGAATTAGGCATAACCTGGATGCATCAAAATTAGAGATTGAAGGACCTGGAATGAGATATTCTGAAGAGCAAGAGCTTGGAATGCATCCAAGAACCCAATATCTGGCAAAGCTGAGACTTCTCTTTCAGGGGAAAAGATGGACATTTAAAGAAATGGAAGAATTCCATAAAAAGACCATAGCTAAATAGAAAATTTGGACATCAAGCAGGAGGTTCAAGAGACACATGAAAAGGTACAAAAAGGGGGGGCGGAGTTAAAGAAAAAAAATACTACTATCTGATAAGATGAAATTGGCTACATCCCAGTATGGGAAAAAGATTCTCATAACTCTTGAGAATTGTAACACTAAGAGACAGAATATACCTATTCAGAAGTGATGGACACCCATGAGACTGCTATCCAATGGGATGAAACTGGCTATAACCCTGCTTGGGAGAAAGACTCTAATAACTCCTAAGAATTAGAACTCTATTAGAGAGAATATACTAACCCAGAAGTGATGGATACTCAGGATTTTCTATGACTCAGATAGAATGATTTAAATACATTTGCTCCACTTCTGGCCAAGATGGCAGAGAGAAGACAGACATTGTGATAGGTGCTCTCTCTTTCCCTTCAGAAATAACATGAGAGAAAGCTCTTAATAGAAATTTGATTGGGACTTCTGGCCAGGATGGCAGAGAGAAGACAGGCACAGTTCTAACGTCTCCTGATCTCTTCCCCATCTATCACATGAAACAAACCTCTTAAAAGAAATCTTACCCACAAAACACAGAAAGAAAAGCCAGGAGAAAGAACATCTACATCAGGATTTGTCTCCAGCAGCAGCTTTGGCCGAATTTGGGCAGGTGAGTCTGGGCTCGGAGGGAGGATCAGCCCTGGATCAGCCAGATTAACAGCTGAATTGGAACCTGCAGTCTGAGGGCTGGAGAGCTGGACCTGCTAGATTAGTGGTGGGGCTGGACGACAGGGGCTTGGGTCTGCAGGGAAGCAGAGGCACTGGTGTTGGTGCTGTCCCCCTGGAGCTTGGGGACCAGGCTGGGGGGAGAGTTCTGGTGCAGGAGAGCTGCGGACACCATCCCTAGGCTACTTGGGTCTGAGAAACTCTGAGTCTATGCCTCCATTGCAGCTGAAACCTCTTCCCAAACAAATGCAAGCTACTTCTGCCTCTGGCCCAGATGTGTGAGTAGAAGAACCAGCCCAGCTGAGGAATGACCTTAGGCCAGGGTAAAGCCCACCATTTATTGAAGGCAAAAGAATTCAATAGCTCCAACCCCTCCCTTCAAGCAAAGGGAGAAGGCTTCAACCAAGGTCACAAACACTACAGAGAAAGCAACCAACACCTCCTACTGACAAGCCAGAGAAACTGCACTTAGTGAGTAAAGCCTTTAGAGATCCCAAGTCCTGGTGAACCAGCCTCTCCCAACTCAATGTCTTAGCAAAATGAAAAGGGGTCAGTGGAAAGGTGGATCCATAGAAAAATGCTTGGAATGGAAAGACCCTAACTCAGAAAGACCTGGAACCTCTGAGGAGAATACTATCTGGTCTCCAGCACAGAAAGACTTCTTTGAAGAAATAAGGAAGGAGCTTAAAAATTTGGGAGACACAATTAATACCTTGTAACAAGAAAACGAAACCTTAGAAAGTATAATTGGAGAAACAAAAGGAGAATAAATCTCTCAGATCATCAATTGGACAATTACAAAATGAGAATAAATCTCTCAGATCCTCAAATGAGCAAATGCAAAAATAAATTAATTCTCTCAAAACCTCAATTGCTCAAATGGAAAGCTCTTTCAAAAGTAGAATTGACCAATTGGAAAAGGAGTTGCAAAAGGTTAATGAAGAAAACTCCCCCCCCCCCAAATAATGGAATCTACAGAAACTAATGACTCCATGAGACAGCAAGAATCAGTTAAACAAAATCAAAAAATAGAAAAAAATAGAAGCAAATGTAAAATGCCTCATCAACAACACCACTGACCTCGAGAATAGATTGAAGAGGGACAACCTGAAAATTATAATACTTCCTGAAAACATTGAAGAGGAATAAAAAGCCTGGACTTAATATTACAGGACCTAGTGATGGAAAACTGCTCTGATATCATGGATTCAGAGGGCAAAATAGTTATTGAAAGAGTACATTGATCCCCACCAGAAAAAGATCCTAAAATGAAAACACCAAGGAATGTTGTGGCCAAACTGCAGAACTATCAGGTAAAAGAGAAAATCCTGCAAGCAGCCAGAAAGAAACAATTTAAATATCAAGGAGCCACAGTAAGGATCATGTAGGACCTGGCTGGATCAACATTAAGGGATCGAAGGGCCTGGAACGAGATATTTTGAAGAGCAAGGGAGCTTTGAATGCAGCCAAGTATCTACCTTCCTGCAAAGCTGAGCCTTCTCTTCCAGGGAAAATGATAGACATTTAACGAAATGGAAGAATTCCCAAAATTTCTGATGAAAAGACCAGAGCTAAACAGAAAATTTGGACATCTAACAGGAGTTTCAACAGACACATGAAAAAGGTAAAAAAAAAGGGGGGGTTAAAAGGAAAAAAATGCAATTCAGTAAGTTGAAACTGGCTATATCCCAACATGAGGGTAAAAAAGATTCTCATAAGTGTTGAGAATTGTAACTCTAACAGAGAGAATACACCTAGTCAGAAATGGTGGACATTCATGACCTATCCATGAGACTGCTATCTAATGGGATGTAACTGGTTTTAACCCCACTTTGGAGAAAGACTCTAATAACTCTCAGGAATTTTGATTCTATTCAATAGAATATACTGAACTAGAAGGGACAGACACTCAGAATTTTCTATGACTTAGATAGGATGATCTAAAAAAACACTACCTCCTTAAAAAGGGGGGCAGGAAAGAGACAGAAGGAGGGAGAGGGGATTGAATGGGATAAATCTCATTACATTAAGAGGTACAAAAAACCTATGGTAATAGAGGGGAAGAAGGGAGCAGAGGAGAAACACCTGAATCTTCTTCTCATCAAACCTGGCTTAAAGTCAACCTACACATACTCAGTTAACTTATAAAACATCTAACCTTTCAAGTATTAAAAGGGGAAAAGTGGAGGGGGGGGACAGAGAAAAGGAAGGGGAGTGGGGGGAAAATGGGAAATAACAAAAGGAAGGGAAGGGAAAAGGGAAAAAGGGAAAGGGAAAAGAAAGGGGAGGGTGTGATATAGGAGGGCAAACACACTGACGGGGGTGGTTTCCAGAAACAAAATACTGGGGAATATGAATAAGGGGGGGAGGGGGAAAATACAAACAGAGGGAAGATAGCATGGAGATAGCATAAAGAATTAGTAATCATAACCTTGAATGTGAATGGGATGAACTCTCCCTTAAAATGTAAGTAAATAGCAGAGTGGATTAAAAACCAGAATCCTACAATATGCTGCTTACAAGAAACTCATTTGAAGTAGAGAGATACATATAGAGTAAAGGTAAAAGGTTGGAGCAAAATATATTTTCCTTCAGCTGAAGTAAAAAAAGCAGGGGTAGCAATCCTTATCTCAGACAAAGCACCAGCAAAAGTAGATAGCATTAAGATAGATAAGGAAGGAAACTTTATCCTCCTAAAAGGTCAATAAAGTCATTTCAATATTGAATATATATGCACCCAGTGGTACAACACCCAAATTATTAGAGGAGAAGCTGAAAGAACTACAGGAAAACATAGATAGCAAAACTCTACTAGTGGGAGACCTCAACCTCCCACTATCAGATCTAGATAAATCTAATCATAAAACTACATTTGGGCAAAGAGAAAAGTCCTTCAAAATTAGAATGGACCAAAAGAAAAAGGAGTTGGAAAAGATAAATGAAGAAAAATCTTCTCTAAAAAAAAGAATCGAATTGGTGGAAACTAATGACTTCATGAGACAACAAGATTGTGCTAAACAAAACCAAAAGATCAAAAAAGTAGAAAAAGTAAAATACCTCATCAGCAAAACCACTGACCTCAAGAACCAATCGAGAAGGGAGAATCTGAAAATTATTGGCCTGCCTGAGAACATTGATGAGAAAAAATGCCTGGACTTAATATTAAAGGATTTAGTGAGGGAAAATTGCCTTGATATCATGGAACCAGAGGGCGAAATAGTTCCTGAAAGAATACATCATTTGCCTCCAGAAAGAAATCCTAAAATGAAAACACCAAGTAATGTTGTGGCCAAATTCTAGGACTATCAGATAAAAGAAAAAAATCCTGTAAGCCTCAAGAAAGAAAAAAATTTAAATGCCAAGGAGCCACAGTAAGGATTATGCAGGGCCTGGCTGCAGCAACATTAAAAGATTGAAGGGCCTGGAATGAGATATTCCAAAGAGCAATGGAGCTTAGAATGCAGCCAAAACTCCAATACCCAGCAAAGCTGAACCTTCCCTTCCAGGGAAAAGAGATGGACATTTAATGAAATGGGAGACTTCCATGATTTCATGATGAAAACACTAGAAGCTAAATAGAAAATTTGGACATCAAGCAGGAGGCTCAGAGACACATGAAAAGGTAAAAAATAAATAACTTTTATACAATAAGATAAAACTGGCTATATACCTACTTGGGAGAGTCTGATAACCCTTGTGAATTGTAACTCTATTAGAGAGAGAATATACATAGCCAGAAGTGATGGACACATAACTTTTCTGTGACTCAGATATAATGATTTATAAACAATACCTCCTTAAAAAGTGGGGCAGTAAGGAGAAGGGAGGTTGCAGGGAGACTGATTGGGTTAAGTTTCATTACATCAAGAAGTAAAAAAGACCTATTGTAATTGAGGGTAGGAAGGGAGGAGGTGAGAAGCACATGAATATTTATTTCATCAGACTTGGCATAAAGTTAAATTAGACACACTTAATCAAGGTAAGAACTTTATCTTATATTTCAAGTATTAAAAGGGGAAAAGGGAGTGGGAGAAAAAGGGGAACTAACAGAAGGAACTAAAAATAGGGGGAAGGGGAAAAGGGGGAGGGAGGTCGATTTAAGATGGTAAACACACTGAAGGTGGTTGTCTTCAGAAACAAAACACTGGGGAATGTGTATAAAGGGGGAAAAAGGGGGAAATGTAAACAGAAGGAAGATAGCATGGAGGACAATAAAGAGTTAGTAATTATAACTTTGAATCTGAATGGCATGAACTCTCCCTTAAAACATAAGTGAATAGCAGAGTGGATAAAACCAGAATACTATAATATGCTGCATGTAAGAAACTCATTTGAATCAGAGAGATATATTTAGAGTAAAAGTAAAAGATTGGAGCAAAATATATTTTGCTTCAGCTGAAGTGAAAAAATCAGGCATAGCAATCTTATCTCAGACAAAACAGTTATAAAAATAGATAGGATTAAAAGAGATATGGAAGGAAATTATATCCTCCTAAGAGGTACCATATATCATAAAGTAATTTCAATACTAAATATATATGCACCCAATGGGACAGAATCCAAATTCTTAGAGGAGAAGTTGAAAGAGCTACAAAAAAGACATAGACAGCAAAACTCTACTAATGGGAGACCTCAATTTCCCTACACTCAGATTTAGATAAAGTGAATCATAAAAATAAACAAGAAGGAATTTAAAGAGGTAAATAGATTGTTAGAAAAACCTAGACATAATAGACAAATGGAGGAAAATGAATGAATGGGGATAGAAAGGAATATACTTTTTTTCTGCAGTACATGGAACTTATACAAAAATTGACTATTTACTAGGACACAAAGACCTAATGATAAATTGCAAAAAAGCCAGAAATATTGAAGACATCTTTCTCAGATCATAATGCCATAAAAATAATATGCAATACTGGGTCAGGAAGATATAGACCCAGAACTAATTGGAAACTAAATAACCTCATTTTAAAGAATGAGTGCATCAAGCAACAAATTATAGAAAGTATTAATTATTTCATCCTAGATAATGACAATGATACAACATATAAAAACCTATGGGATACATTCAAGGCTGCTGTCAGGGGATATATTATCTTTTAAATGCTTACATAAATAAATTAGAGAAAGGAAAAAAACCAATGAATTAAATATACAACCAAAGTTGAGAAAGAACATATTAAATCCCCCAAATTAAGTACTAAATGAAAAATTCTAAAAATTAAGAGTGAAATAAATAAAATCGAAAACAAAATACTGTTGAGCTAACAAAAAAAACCAAGAGCTGGTTTTTATGAAAAAAAAACAATAAAATTTATAGACCTCTGATCAATTTGATTAAAAAAAGAAAGAAGAAAACCAAATTGCTAGGATCACAAATGAAAAAGGTGAAATCACCACCAATGAGGAAGAAATTAAAGTAATATTCCAAAATTATTTTGTCCAACTCTATGCCAACAAATCTGACAATCTAAGTGAAGTGGAAGGATATTTACAAAAATATAAGTTGCCCAGATTAAATGAAGAAGAAATTAAAAACCTATATAAAAGTATATCAAAAAAAAAAAAAGAAATTCAACAAGCCATTAATGAACACCCTAAGAAAAAATCTCTAGGGCCTGATGGATCAACAAGTGAATTCTATCAAACATTTAAGTAACAATTGGTTCCAATTCTATATAAACTCTTTGGAAAAGTAAGTGACGATGAAACTCTGCCTAACTTTCTATGACATCAATATTTTGCTGATACCTAAAGCAAAAAGAGTTAAAACAGAGAAAGAAAATTTTAGACCTTTCTCCCTGAGGAATATAGATGCAAAACTCTTAAATAATATCTTAGCAAAATGACTACAAGAAGTTATAACTAGAATAATACATTATGATCAAGTAGTATTTATCCCAGAAATGCAGGGGGGGGGGTTCAATATTAGGAAAACTGTTAGTATAATTAATTATATCAATAACATGCCTATCAGAAAGCCTATGATCATATCAATAATTGCTGCAAAAGCTTTTGATAAAATACAACACCCATTCCTAATAAAAACACTAGAGAGTGTAGGAATAAATGGACTGTTCCTTAAAATAAGGAAACCATCAACCAGCATTATATACAACAGGGATAGGCTTGAGGCATTCCCAATAAAATCGGGGGTGAGACAAGGATGCCCATTGTCACCATTACTATTCAATATTGTATTAGAAATGTTAGCTTCAGCTATAACAGAAGAAAAAGAAATTGAAGGAATTAGAATAGGGAAGGAAGAGACAAAACTCTCACTCTTTGCAGATGACATGATGGTATATCTAGAGAATCCCAAGAAGTCATCTAAAAACTACTAGAAATAATTAGCAACTTTAGCAAAGTAGCAGGATATATAATAAACCCTCATAAATCCTCAACATTTCTATATATGACTAGCAAGATACAGCAGACAGAGCTAGAAAGAGAAATCCCATTCAAAGTAACTTCAGACAAAATAAAATACCTAGGAGTCTACCTGCCAAGGCAGAGTCAAAAAATGTTTTGAAAACAATTACAAAACTCTTCTCTCAAATGAAATCAGATTTAAATACCAGGGAAAACACCAACTGTTCATGAGTAAGTCAAGCTAGTATAATAAAAATGACAGTTCTACCAAAACTAAACTACTAGTTTAGCAACCTACCAATCAAAAAATTACTTTAATGAGTTAGAAAAAGTTGTAAGTAAATTTATATGGAGAAATAAAAAGTCAAGAATTTATAGGGATTCAATGAGAAAAAGTGCAAAAGAAGGTGGCTTAGCCTTACCAGATCTAAAATTGTATTACAAAACATCAGTCATCAAAACTGTCTGGTGTTGGCTAAGAAAGAGAGTGGTGGATCAGTGGAGTAGACTAGGTGCAATAGCAGGAAATGATTATAGTAATTTGCTGTTTGATAAACCCAAAGTGTCCAGTTATTAGGATAAAAACTCTCACTTTGGTAAAAACTGCAAGGAAAACTGGAAGTTAGCATGGATGAAACAGATTAAACCAACACCTCACAACCTATTCCAAGATAAGATCCACACAGCTACAGAATTTAGACATAAAAAAATATTATAAGCAAGCTAGACGATCAAGGAGTAGTTTACCTGTCATATCTATGGAAAGGGAAACAGTTTATGACCAAGAAAGAGATAGTAAACATCATTCAAAAGAAACTAGATAATTTTGGCTACATTAAATTTAAAAACTTTACATAGACAAAACCACTGTAATCAAGATCAAAAGAAATGTGTAAATTGGGAAATAATTATTGCAACTAGTATTTCTGACAAAGGACTCGTTTCTAAAATATACAGAGAACTGAGTCAAATTTTCAAAAAAAACAAGCCATTCCCCAATTGTCAAATGGTCAAAGGATATACAAAGGAAATTTACAGCTAGGGAAATTAAAGCAATCCACAGTCATATAAAAAATTGCTCCAAATCATTACTTATTAGAGACACGTAAATTAAAGCATCTCTGAGATACCATGTCACATCTCTAAGACTGGCCAATATGACCAGAAAAGACAATGATCAATGTTGGAAGGAATGCAGGAAATCTGAGACACTAATATATTGTTTTTGGAACTGTGAACTCATCCAATCTTTCTGGAGAGCAATTTGCAACTATGCCTAAAGGCCAAGAAAATGTGCATACCCTTTGACCCAGCAATACCACTACTAGTTCCATACCCTGAAGAGATGACAAAAAGGGGTAAAAACTTCACTTGTACAAAATTATTTATAGCACCTCTGTTTGTGGTGGCAAAAAATTGGAAATTAGGTTAATGTCCTTCAGATGGGGAATAGCTTAACAAACTGTGGTATCTGTATGTCATGGAACACTATTATGCTATTAGAAAACAGAAGGGAAGGGGCAGCTAGGTGGCATAGTGGATAAAGCACGAGCCTTGGAGTCAGGAGTACCTGGGTTCAAATCTGGTCTCAGACACTTAATAATTACCTAAACATTTGGCCTTGGGCAAGGCAATGAACCCCATTTGCCCTGCAAAAACCTAAAAACAAAAGAAAACAGAAGGGATGGGAATTCAGGGAAGCCTGGAAATATTTGCATGAACTGATGCTGAGCAAGATGAGCAGAGTCAGAAAAACACTGTACACCCTAACAGCAACATGGGGGTGATGATCAACCTTGATGGACTTGCTCTTCCCTTCAGTGTAACAACCCAGGGACAATTTTGAGTTATCTGCAATGCAGAAAGTCATCTGTATCCAGAGAAAGATTTATGGACTTTGAACAAAGAAAAAAAGACTAGAAAATTAGACAAAAAACATTATGTTATTATGTAATTTTACTATCATACTTTATTTTTCTTCCTTAAGGATATGATTTCGCTGTCTTCAAATTCAACTGAGATCAATGTATAACATGGAACCAATGTAAAGGCTAACAGAATGCCTTCTGTGGGGGGGGGGTGGGGGAGGGAAGAAAGAATGGGGAAAATATTTTAAAACTCAAAATAAATATAATCTTTCTTTAAAAAAAAATCTTTTCATCCTTTAAAAGGGGGACAAGAAGGAGAAGGGAGGATGGAGGGGACTGAATGGGTTCAATTTCATTACATTAAGAGGTACAAAAGACCTATTGTAATAGAGGCAAAGAATGGAGGAGATGAGAAACACTTGGCTTAAAGTTAATTTCCATGCACACTCAGTTAACTTAAAAAGCATCTTACATTTCAAGTATTAAAAGGGGAAAAAGGGGAAGGGGGGATGGAGACAAGGAAGGGAAGAAAAGGGGGAACTAATAGAAGGAAGGCAAGGAAAAAGGGGAAAAAGAGAAAGGGGAAAGAAAGGGGAGGGCTTAATGTAGAAGGGAAAACACTGAAGGTGGTGGTATTCAGAAAGATAATACTGGGGAATGGGGATAACAGAAAAACAGGGGAAAAATACAAACAGATGGAAGTTAGCATAGAGCACAATAAAGAGTTAGTAATTATAACTTTTAATGTGAATGGGATGAGCATAAGGGAATAGGGGGTGGCTAGGTGGCATAGTAGATAAAGCACAGGCCCTGGAGTCAGGAATATCTGGGTTCAAATCCAGTCTCAGACACTTAATAATTACCTAGCTGTGTGGCCTCGGGCAAGCCACTTAACCTGTTTGCCTTAAAAAACCTAAAAAACCCCCCAAAACCAGAAGAAAATAGCAGAGTGGATTAAAAACCAGAATACTACAATATGCTGTTTACAAGATACTCATTTGAAGCAGAGAGCTATAGAGTAAAGTTCAAAGGTTGGAGCAAAATATATTTTACTTCAGATCAAGTGAAAAAAGCAGGGCTACAAATCCTTATCTCAGACAAAGCAGCTAAAAAATAGATAGCATTAAAAGAAATAAGGAAGCAAACTATATCCTCCTAAAAGGTACCATAGATAATAAAATTATTTCAATACTGAATATGTATGCATCCAATGGGATAGCATCCAAATTCTTAGGGGAGAAGCTGAAAGAACTACAGGAAGACATAGACAGCAAAACACTACTAGGAGACCTCAACCTCCTACTCACAGATTTAGATAAATCAAATCTTAAAAATAAAGAAGAAAGAAGTTAAGGAGGTAAATAGATTGTTAGAAAAACATAGATATAAAAGACTTATGGAGGAAATTGAATGGGGATAGAAAGGAATATACCCTTTTTTTCTGCAGTACATGGCACTTACACAAGCACTGACCATGTACTAGGGCATAAAATCCTAATAATTATAGAAAGACAGAAATATCAAATACATCCTCCTCAGATAATAATGTAATAAAAATCATATGTAATTTTGGGCCAGGGAGATATAGAACCAAAGCTAATTGGAAACTGAATAACTCATTTTAAAGAATGAGTCGATCAAACAAGAAATTATAGAAAGAATTAATTATTTTATCTTGGATGATGACAATAATGACACAACATACCAAAACCTATGGGATTCACTCAAAGCAGCTGTCAGGGGATATATTATATCTTTAAATGCTTATATGAATAAATTAGAGAAGGAGGAATTCAATGAACTATATATGCAACTATAACAATTAGAGAAATAACAAATTAAAAACCCTCAATTAAATACAAAATTCAAAATTCTAAAATTAAAGGAGAAATAAATAAAATCGAAAGCAAAATACTATTGCATTACTAAATAAAACCAAGAGTTAGTTTTATGACACAACCAATAAAATTGATAAAACTCTGGTCAATTTTAATAAAAAAAGAAAGAAGAAAACCAAATTGCTAGTATAATAAATGAAAAAAGGAAACACCACTATTGAGGAGGAAATTAAAGTAATAATTCAGAATTATTTTGCCCAACTCTATGCCAATAACTTTGAAAATCCAAGTGAAATGGATGAATATTTACAAAAATACAAATTGCCTAGGTTAAATGAAGTGTGGATTAAATACCTAAAGAAACCTATCTCAGAAAAACAAATTCAACAAGCCATCATTGAACTCCCTAAGAAAAAGTCTTCAGGGCCTAATGGAGTCACAAGTGAATTCTACCAAACATTTAAAGAACAATTGGTTCCAATTCTATATAAACTCTTTGGGAAAATGGGTGAAGATGGGACTCTGCCTAACTCTTTTTATGACACCAATATGGTGTTGATACCTAAACCAGGAAGTGTTAAAGCAGAGAAAGAAAAATTATAGACCTTTCTCCCTGATGAATATAGATGCAAACATCTTAAATAAAATCTTTGCAAAATGACTACAAGTTAGCATAATACATTATGACCAAGTATGATTTATCCCAGGAAGTCAGGGTTGATTCAATATTAGGAAAACTGTTAGTATAATTTGTTATATCCACAACAAACCTATCTGAAAGCATATGATCATACCAATAGATGCTGAAAAAGCTTTTGACAAAATACAGCACCCATTCCTACTAAAAACACTAGAGAGTGTAGGAATAAATGAACTGTTCCTTAGAATAATAAGCAGTATCTATCTGAAACCATCAACAAGTATTATATTGAAGGGAGAGAGGCTAGAGGCTTTCCCAATAAGGTCAGGGGTGAAACAAGGATGCCCATTATCACCACTACTATTCAATATTGTATTAGAAATGTTAGTTTCAGCAATTAGAGAAGAAAAAGAAATTGAAGGAATTAGAACTGGGTAGGAAGAGAAAAACTCTCACTCTTTGCAGATGACATGATGGTGTGCCTAGAGTTTCCCAAGAAATCATCCAAAAAAACTACTGGAAACAATTAGCAACTTTAGCAAAGTTGCAAGATGTAAAATAATTCCTCATAAGTCTTCAAATTTTCTTCATATGCTAACAAGATACAACAGAAAGCGCTTGGGAATCTGTTTGCCAAAACAGACTTAAAAAATTTTTGAAAACAATTACAAAACTCATCTTGCAGAAATAAAATTAGATTTAAGTAACTGGGCAAACATCAACTGCTCATGCATAGGTAGATCTAATATAATAAAAATGACAATGCTACCAAAACTCAACTACCTGTTTAGTGTCCTACCAATCAAAATTCCAAAACATTACTTTAGTGAATTAGAAAAAGTTGTCAGTAAATTAATATGGAGAAATAAAAAGTCAAGAATTCCCAGGGATTCAATGAAAAAAGTGCAAAAGAATGGGGCTTAGCCCTACCAGATCTAAAATGATATTTTAAAGCATCAGTCATCAAAACTGTATGGTATTGACTAAGAAATAGAGTAGTGGATTAGTGGAATTGACTAGGTACAATAGTGGGAAATGATTATAGTAATTATCTTTTGATAAACCCAAAGAGTCCGGCTATTGGGATAAAATCTCTCTCTTTGATAAAAACTCCTGGGAAAATTGGAAGTAAGTATGGAAGAAACTTAGATTAGACCAATACCTCACACCCTATTCCAAGATAAGATCCAAATGGATACAGGATTTAGACATAAAAGAACAATATCAAATGCAAATTAGAAGATCAATGAGTAGTTTACCTGTCAGATCTATGGGAAGGGAAACAGTTTACGACCGAAGGAGAGATGGAGCACATTATTAAAAAGAAACTAGATAATTTTGATTACATTAAATTAAAATGCTTTAGCACAGACAAAAACCACTGTAACCAAGATTAAAAATAATGTAGTAAACTGGGAAACAATCTTTACAACTAGTACTTCTGACAAAGGACTCATTTCTAAAATATACAAAGAACAGACTCAAATTATCAAAAAAACAAGCTATTCCCCAATTAACAAATGGTCAAAGGATATGCAAAGGAAATTTACAGTTGAGGAAATAAAAACTCTCTGTAGTCATGTGAAAAATTGCTCTAAATTCTTACTTATTAGAGAAATGCAAATTAAAGCATCTCTGAGGTACCACCTCACACCTCTCAGATTGCCCAATATGACCAGAAAAAACAATGATCACTTTTGGAAGGGTTGTGGGAAATCTGGGACAATAATACATTGTTGGAGCTATGAACTCATCCAACCTTTCTGGAGAGCAGTCTGGAACTACACCCAAAGGGTATCAAAAATGTGCATACCCTTTGATCCAGCACTATTTGTTCTATACCCTGAAGAAATTATGAAAAAGGATAAAAACACTATTTGTACAAAAATATTCATAGCAGCTCTATTTGTGGTGTCAAAGAATTGGAAATTAAGTGAATGTCCTTCACTTGGGGAATGGCTTAACAAACTATGGTATTTGTATGTCATGGAACACTATTGTCCTATTAGAAACCAAGAGGGATGGGAATTCAAGGAAGCCTTGAGGTATTTGCATGAACTGATGCTGAGCAAGATGAGGAGAACCAGAAGAAACATTGTACACCCTAACAGCAACATGGGGGTGATAATCAACCTTGATGGACTTGCTCATTCCACCAGTATACCAATCAGGGACAATTTGGGACTCTCTGTAATGGAGAATACCATCTGTATTCAGAGAAAGAACTGTGGAGTTTGAACAAAGACCAAGGACTATTAACTTCAATTTCAAAAAACCCTGATATCTTATTGTCTGATCTTGCTTTCTCTTAGATTTTATGTTTCTTGCTTAAGGAAATGATTTCTCTCTCATCAAATTGAATTTGAATCAATGTATACTATGGAAACAATGTAAAGACTGACAAATTGCTTTCTGTGGGGGGTAAGGGAAGTAAGATTAGGGGAAAATTGTAAAACTCAAAATAAATTAAATCTTTAAAAAAATGAAAAATGAAGGATAAGCATCCTTGATTCAAAAATAGCATAAATGCATACTGTTTTGCACTAGCCTTTTTTTCATTTTTAGTAGGTTAGCTTTCCCTAGGATGTTGTGTTATGGGAGCTGCTGATTCATAGACTAATGGTACTGAGACTCATAGAGGCCTTACTTTTTGTGATTAGTACCTCCAGGGTACTCATTGAACCCTCCAACAAGGGACCAGAAGCTTTCTCTGGATTATCTGAATTGAAGGTTTCAGTGGCCCAATCCCTAGGCCTGGATCTGAGCTGTCCTTATACAATCTGGACTACACCACTAGGGCTAGAAAAGTCAGAGACTCTCTCTTGCTAGTCAGAGTTGGGGAAGATCTGTTGCCCACACTTGGTCCTTGGGACAAGGTGTGAACACCTATGACTGTTTCTGTGTTTGTACTGAAGAAAATCAGACAGTCCTACATGAATGATGCAGCTCTGCTAGAAACATGGCGGCTCTGCTGAAAATATGGGAGCTTGGTTGGAAACATCACGAGTGGGGCAGACTGACTGACCAGATGGATGTATGGGCAGCTTCAGTGGAGTTCTCCTGCCATGCACATGGCATTGGCATCTGCCATTGATTGATCCCGCCATATCACTCTTTTACCTGTGAGCTGGGTCTCTGTTCTCTGCCCCGGGCATGTCCATATTCCCCCATGACAAACCTTGATCGAAGATGCTCCCCTCTGTTCTGTCCATCCAAAATCTGTTAAGAGACTTGATTCATAATGGTTCTGAGTAAAAGCCAGGAGAGCTTAAAATAGTGCCCAGCTTCTGTCTTCCATCTCTGAATATATTTTTGAATAAATATGGATATATTCTATATTGATTTTCTTATTCCCTCCAGTATTCATATTGATTTTCTAGTTTTATTTAACTTTACTTTCTATCAGTTCCTATATGTCCTCCTATGTTTATTGGTATTCATATTATATTTACATGAGCAATTTTTCATATTTACATTCATCTGTACCCATATAATGTCTAATACTATAGTAATATTCCATTAAACTTATATGTTACACAACAGTTTGTTTAGCAGTTCCACAACTGGTGGGCACCTACTTTAATTTTCAGCTGTGATCACTACAAAAAGAGCTGTTATAAACATTATTTTTTTATGTATGGTACTTTTTTTAATCACTGGTCTCCTTAAGGCTATAGAAATCTGTCAAATCTGGGAGTCAAAGAGTATGAACATTTTATTCACTTTTGCCCCAAATAATTACAATTTTCTTTCTAGATCAATTTGCAATTCCTTCAGAAGTGACAATTACTACCCTCTCTCTTATCTTTGCCAATTTATTTAGCATGGAATTACTTTTGAAAATGTATTTTTTGAAAGATTTTATTTTGTTTTACAACTCCCCCCCCATTCTTGCCCCCCGGACAAAAGGCATTCTGTTAGTCTTTATATTGGTTCCATGTTATACATTGATCTCAGTTGAATGTGTTGACAGAGAAATCATATCCTTAAAGAAGAAATATAAAGTATGACATAGTAAAAGTACATACTATCAAAATGCTTTTGTTTCTAATTTTCTAATAGTCTTTTTTCTTTGTTTAAAGTCCATAAATCTTTCTCTGGATACAGATGGTATTCCACATTGCATATAGATCAAAATTGAACCTGGTTGTTGCACTGATGGAATGAGCAATTCCATCAAGGTTGATCATCACCCCCATGTTGCTGTTAGGGTGTACAATGTTTTTTTCTGATTCTGCTCATCTCGCTCAGCATCAGTTCATGCAAATCCTTCCAGGTTTCCCTGAATTCCCACCCCTCCTTGTTTCTAGTAGAACAGTACTGTTCTATGACATACATACATATACCGCAGTTTGCTAAGCCATTCCCCAATTGAAGGACATTCACTTAATTTTCAATTTTTTGCCACCAAAAACAGGACTGCTATGAAGATTTTTGCACAAGTGATTATTTTATCCTTTTTCATAATCTCTTCAGGGTATAGACCCAGTAGTGCTGGATCAAAGGGTATGCACATTTTTGTTACCCTTTGGATGTAGTTCCAGACTGCTCTCCAGAAAGGTTGGATAAGTTCACAGCTCCACCAACAATGTGCCAGGTTTCTCACATCCCTTCCAACACTGATCCTTGTCCTTTCTGGTCATATTGGCCAGTCTGAGAAGTGTGAGGTGGTATCTCAGATATGCTCTAATAAGTAATGATTTGGCACAATTTTTCATATGACTATGAATTGCTTTAATTTCCTCAGCTGTAAATTGCCTCTGTATATCCTTTGACCTTTTGTCATTTGGGGAATGGCTTGGTTTTTTTGAAAATTTGACTCAGTTCTCTGTATATTTTAGAAATGAGTCCTTTGGCAGAAATACTATTTGCAATAATTATTTCCCAATTTACTACATTTCTTTTGATCTTGGTTACAGTGGTTTTGTCTAAGTAAAGCTTTTTAATTTAATGTATTCAAAGTTATCTAGTTTGTTTTTAGTGATGTTCTCTATCTCTTCCTTGGTCATATACTTTTCCCTTTCCATAGATCTGACAGGGGTAAACTACTTCTTGATCTTTTAGTTTTCTTATAATATTGTTTTTTTATGTCTAGATCCTCTATCCATTTGTATCTTATCTTGGTATAGGATGTGAAGTGTTGGTCTAATCTAAGTTTCTTCCATATGAACTTCCAAATTGAAGAGATTTGTTTTATCCCAATAGCTGGACTCTTTGGGTTTATCAAACACAGATTACTATAATCATTTCCTGCTATTGTGCCTAGTCTATTCCACTGATCCACCACTCTCTTTCTTAGCCAATACCAGACAGTTTTGATGACTGATACTTTATTTTTTTTAGGTTTTTGGCAAGGCAAATGGGGTTAAATGGCTTCCCCAAGGCCACACAGCTAGGTAATTATTAAGTGTCTGAGACCGGATTTGAACCCGGGTACTCCTGACTCCAAGGCCGATGCTTTATCCACTATGCCACCTAGACGCCCCCGACTGATGCTTTACAATGCAATTTTAGATCTGGTAAGGTTAAGCCACGTTCTTTTGCATTGTTTTTCATTGAATCCCTGGAAATTCTTGACTTTTTACTTCTCCATATAAATTTACTTACAACTTTTTCTAAATCATTAAGGTATTTTTTGGGGAATTTTGTTTGGTAGAACACTAAACAGATAATTGAGTTTTGGTAGCATTGTCATTTTTATTATATTAGATCTACCTATGCATGATCAGTTGATGTTTGCCCAGTTATTTAAATCTGATTTATTTGTGTGAGAAGAGTTTTGTAATTGTTTTCGAAAAGTTTTTGAGTCTGGCTTGTTAGGTAGATGCTCAGATATTTTATGTGGTCTGAGGTTACTTCGAATGGGATTTCTCCTTCTAGCTCTTTCTGTTGTATCTTGCTAGTCATATATAGAAATATTGACAATTTATGAGGGTTTATTTTATTTTATGCTACTTTGCTAAAGTTGCTAATTATATTTAGTAGTTTTTAGATGACTTTTTGTGATTTTCTAGATGCTCCTTTAAAATGTATTTTAAATTTTGTATTTTATAATTTATTTCTCTTATTGAATTATTTATTTTTTTCATACTGTTAGTTGAGAAATATTTTCAGAACTTTACTCATCTGTATTGGTTTTCATATATATTATATAGTAAATTTTAAAAAGTTATTTGATACAAATATTTTTAGCTTGTACACTTATTATCTTATTTATATTAATTTTACCCACATAAATCTTCTTTATTTTCATACAAAGAAATTATATATTTAATTTTTATAATTATTGCTGTCCTTTTTTTTCATTAAGATTTTACCCCTAGACATAACTGGTAATGACATTTGATATGTTTCTCTTCAAAAACTTTTTGGGGAGAATGTTTATTTTAATTTTTAATTCAGATATCAATTTTGAAATCATTGTGCAATATGGTGTAAATTTACGTGTAAATCTAATTTATTCAGATCACTTTTTAGTTTCCTCAGGTATTCTTGTAAAATATGAAATTATTATGTATCTTGTTTATTTTGAATAATTTAATTTATACTGGATTATTTAGTTTTTTCCCTGAATCTCCAGTTTAGATTAGCTTTCACCGATCTGTTTTTCCTTTTTCTTAAACCATTATCATGGTGATTGTTCATATATCACATGTAATTTGATATCCCTAAGTGCCATTACGTTTTTACTATTATTGTTTTTTTAATTTTGAATGACACTTCTGAGGTAGAGGCAATATGGAGGCAAAAAGATAGGAAAGTTCAAGAGCTTTTCTGAAAAGAACTTTAAAAAAGCCTCTACACATATCTTAAAGCTACAGATTCTACCAAAACCAGAATGAAACAGGTTTTCAACTCAACATATTGTTGTGGATTTTCAATGAAGGTTGGTTTCTTCTGGAGTAAAGGGGAAGTATAGTTCAGTGTAAGCAGAAGAGTGGGAAAACCAGTGGGAGGATTTAACCACAGCACAGCTCATGTCTCAACTCAGCAAGCCTGTTTGATAGCTTTCTATCAGGAAGAGTACCAACCCCAGCCAGAGTCTAAGCCTGGGAACACTAGGGAAACCGCTGGGACTGGATTGATAACAAACTCCTACATAGGCAAATCCATGGCATAAAGAAGGAAACAATTTTCTGCATAGGCAACCCCTGGCTGCATAGGCAACAGCATGGCAAATGACCAGATCCTGACCACAGCACAAAAAGCTTGTGTCTAGCCTTCCCTGTACCCCTGGAGCAGAACTCAACTATCAAAATAAGCAAAAGAAGCACTATCTATTGAAAACTACTATTCTGATAGAAATAATAAAAATACCATCTCAGATGAAGAAAGCAGTAAGAAATTGTACATGTGAAGCCTCAAAGGAATTTATGAATTGGTCATAAATCCAAAATTTTTTCAAGAGCTCAAAAAGGATTTAAAAAAACTACAAAGAAGAGAGGAAGAAGAAAAATGGACAAAAGAATTCAGAGCTATGAGGAGAATTAAGAAAAACTGACCAATGAAATCAACTCCTTTAAAAGTAAAAATAATCAATTGGAAAGAGAAAATGACATCAAAAAGTAAAACTAATCAACTGGAACAGGAAACAAAAGGAAACTGAAGAAAATAAAACCTTCAAAATTAGAATTGAACAAATGGAAACTAAAGACTCTATGAGATACCAAGAATCCATCAAAGAAAACTAAAAGGCTGAAAATGTAAATGAAAATGTAAAGTGCCTTTTAGGAAAAAATAAATGACCTGAAAATCAATCATATCCAGATGAGATAATATAGGAATTATTGATCTACCTTAAAGCATCAATCATAAAAGAGCCTGGAAACTATCTTTCAGGACATTCTCAAGGAAAACTGTCCATATTCAAGAAAAAGAAGCCAAATAATATTTGAAAGAGTCCATTGATCACATCCAGAAAGAGATTCCCAGAATTAAAACTCCAAGAAATATTATTGCTAAATTTGAGAATTCTCAGCTAAAGGAGAAAAATACTGCAAGCAGTCAAAAAGAAACAATTTAGATACCAAGGAACCATGATCAGAATTATCCAAGACTAATCAACTGCAGCAATAAATTACTGGAAGGGCTGGAATATGATATCCTACAGGGCAAGGGACTTTGGATTGCAACCAAGAATGAAATACTCTGAAAAATTCAGCATAATCTTTGAGGTGAAAAGATGGTTTTTCAATGAAATAGAGCATTTCTAAGATTTTCTGATAAAAAATCAGAAATGAAGAGAAAATTCAATCTTCAAATACAGGGCTCCCTATAAGTGAAGATAATAGTTATAATTTGTGAATTTTCTTTTGTACTTAAAAAATAAAATTAGAGAGAGGGTATGATATAGGATGACCATGAAAATGCTGAGCTTTTGGCATTTACTTCAGCTGATGAGAGTTAAATAGAGTTCAAGGGATTATACTAAGAAGGCAGGGTATAATTTGATTGTGAAGTGATGCTATTTATGAATGTTGTAATTCTAATGAGAGAGAGGGAGGGAGTGTACTTAAAGGACCTGTATATAATTAAATCATGAAGTGGTCTTGCTTTACTTGATACTTTAGTTAAAGAAGACTTTATTACTCTAGGGATAGAGGGAGGGAATATACTTGATATTTTATTAAACTAGGAGTGTAGTATTACAGGAATAGGAGAGTATTTCTTAGAAGGACTAGACATAAATAGATCAAGAAGTGATTTTTCTTTACTTGATACTTTAGCTGTAATTAGAAGGAGCATACTTAGAGAGGAGGGTATAAATGGTTCTTTTTAAAAAATATTTATTTATTCTTATTTTAATAATGTTTCTTTATACATTAATAAAATATTCTTGTTTAAGAATAAACATAATACCTCCTCCACACAAAAAAATATAGACCCACATGAGTGATAAAGCAAAGGGGAGAGAAAATAACTAAAATTAAAATAAAAAAATAGTAATAATTCTAGGTATGGCCAAGTGGCACAGTGGATGGAGCACTGGCCCTGGAGCCAGGAGCACCTGAGCCCAAATCCAGCCCCATACACCCAACAATAACCCAGCTGTGTGACCCCATGCAAGCTACCCCAACACCACTGCCCCGCAAAAAACAAAAAAAACCCCCAAAATAAAACAGTAATTATAATAATAATAATAATAATAATAATAATAATAATAATAATAATAGTAGTAGTAGTAATAATATTAGGGGTGACTGGGTGATGGACAGAGCACTGGCTCTTGAGCCAGGAACACCTGGGTCCAAATATGGCCTCAGACACACCCAAAAATCACCCAGCTATGTGGCCCCAGGCTGGCCACCCAGCCCCATTTGCCCCCCCCCAAAAATAATAATAATAAAAAAATGTGCTTCGGTCTGTGTTCCAACACCACCAGCTCTGTCCTGGTTGGATCACATTCTTTATGATAAGTCCATCACAAAACCTACTTCTATATTTTTCCACTGTTGCCATTGCTGATTGCAACTTCCTCCATTTGTACTTCTCCACTACCATGTACTATATTTTCTCTCTCCTTTTTCTCTCTGCTGTAGGGTAGCTGAGTGGCACATCAGACAGATCCCCAGCCCTGGGGCCAAGAGGCCCTGACCCAAGCCCACATACTGCCCCTTAGGCCCAGCATACCCCTGGCCCTATGGTCCCGGACAGGCCATCCAATCTCACACCCATGCAAGAAGTTAAAAACAAAATGTGTTATATCTGACCACTCTCCCCTCATAGTCCATCCTCTCCTCCATCACTCGCATTCCCTCCTTCCCCCATCCCCCTTCTCTCCTTCTTACTCCAGATGTCTATACACCATTGAGTATATATGTTGTTTCCTCTCCCAGCCATCTCTGATGAGAGTAAAGATTCCCTCATCCCCCCTTTCCTTGCCACCTTCCATATCATTGCAATAGCTCATTGTAATAAAGAAAAATCTTATAAAAATCTTATATGAAATATCTTAGACTATTCCTCCTCTCCTCTCCCATAACATTTACCTTTTATCTATTGACTCCATTTTTACACCACAACATATCTTCTAATTCAGCTTTCTCCTGTGCTTCATCTATGAAAGCTCCTTCTACCTGCTCTATTAAATGAGAAGGTTCATATAAGTATAATCAGTATCATTTTTCTATGCAGGGATACATACAGTTCATCATCATTAAGTCCCTCATATTTCCCCCGCCCTCTCCTCCACTCTCTATGCTTCACCTGAGTCCTGTATCTGAAGATCAAATCTTCTGTTCAGCTCTGGCCATTCCAACAGGAAAATTTGAAATTCTCCTGGTTCATTGAAAGTCCAGCGTTTTCCCTGGAAGAGGACTTCAATTTTGCAGGGTAGTTGATTCTTGGTTGCATTCTAAGTTCTTTTGCATTCTGGAATATTATATTCCAAGCCCTACGAGCTTTTAGTGTAGTTGCTGCTAAGTCCTGTGTGATCCTGACTGCAGCTCCACGATATTTGAATTGTGTCTTTCTGGCTGCTTGTAATATTTTCTCTTTGACTTGGGAGTTCTGGAACTTGGCTATAATATTCCTGTTTTTTTTTTATTTTTTGGATCTCTTTTTTGGGGAAATTGGTAGATTCTCTCCATTTCTATTTTGCCCTCTGCTTCTAGGATATCAGGGCAATTTTCCTGTAGTAATTCTTTGAAAATCATGTCAAGGCTCTTTTCCTGATCATGACTTTCAGGTATTCCAATAATTTTTAAATTATCTTTCCTAAACCCATTTTCCATATCAATTGTTTTTTCAATGACATGTTTCACATTTTCTTCTAATTTTTCATTCTATTGGTTTTGAAGTATTGTGTCCTGATTTCTCATAAAATAAGCAACCTCCCTCAGTTCTATTCATTGTCTGAAGGATTTGTTTTCCTCAGAGACTTTTCTTATCTCTTTTTCCATCTGGCCAATTCTTCTTTTTAAAGCATTCTTCTCAATAACTTTTTGAACTGTTTTATCCATTTGACCTATGCTGGTTTTTAACATGCTATTTTCTTCAGCATTTTTTTGGATCTCCTTGACTAAGTTGCTGACTTCATTTTCATGTTTTTCCTGCATCTCTCCCATTTCTTTCCCAAATTTTTACTCTATCTCCCTTACTTGATTTTCAAAGTCTTATTTGAGTTCTGTCATAGCCTGAGCCCAATTTCTGTTTTGCTTGGAGTGTTGAGACACAGGAGCTTGTACTTTCTCATCTTCAGTTTGAGTGTTTTGATCCTTCTTTGGATCACAGGCAAAGTATTTCTCAATTGTGTTCCTCTTTTTTTCTCTACTTACTCATTTTCCCAGCCTGAGCCTGGTTTTGGGGTACTTCCTGAGTTTTTGAGTTTGTGAGGCTCTGTTTTCCCTCCTGGTCTGTGAATGACCATAAGCACACCCCTTTTCCATGGGGCTGAGGTGGGGGGGTTGCTATGGCTACGGCTATGGGGCCGTAGACTGTGATCAGGTTCTGAATGTGGTCAGAACCCCATGGGGAGTCCTGTTCTAGGGACAGACGACCGAGCTCAGCAGTCTTTCTTAACTCCCCTCCCTAGGCTCAGCACTCATGTCCTGGGGGCTCCTTCTTACTGGCTTCTGCTTCCAGTTCCTGTATCTGGGTTGCCTGTACCACTGCTTGTTGTGTGCCCTGAGGGCTGGGATTCACAGGCTTGCTTGCTCTGGCAGAGGTACCTTGCTGATCCCCCAAGTTGTTCCTGGTGCTCCCTGGGGTGTAAGTCAGGAAACTGCCCTTGCTGCTGTGAGTGGAGGCTCCCAGTGCCCTGTGGCTACCTCCAGGAGGCTGAAGTTCCTTTGCTCTGGTGGGCCACCCTTCTGACCCCGTGGAGCTGAGCCTTTTAATTCTTTTCCAGGTTACCTTGTGTTGGAGAACTGCTTCACTGGGTCCCTCTGTGGGTTCTGTCGCTGAAAAATTTAGTTCGAGTCCTTAGTTTATAAGTTTTGAGAGTACCTAAAAGACTCTCCTCTCTTGTCACCATCTTGGCTCTGCCCCTTGTATAAATGGCTCTTGAAGTGATTTTTACTTTACACTTTTAATTTAGCTCATGAGGATTGCATGTCTATAAAGGGTTTTTGAGAAGGGGGTGTAGTGTAAATTGATTATAATTTGATGTTATTTATGGCTCTTGAGAAGTATATTTCTAATGGGACAGAAGAGGGGAGGGTACTTAGTGACTAGGAAGCAATGCTGCTTTTCAAGCAATTAATCAATCACCACTTGAAAAAGGTACTTCTATCAGGACAGATAAAGTTAATATATTTGACAAAAGGGTTGTAGGTATAAGACAGAGTTAAAACTCTAAAGGCATAAAAAGAAAGACTATACTAGGAGAAGTGTAGGCATTAGTGGATAAATAACATCAGGTGAAGAGGCACAAAGACCTATTACAGTAGAGGGAAAGAAAAGAAAGTGTGAACACTAAATAAATTCTACTCTCAATAGATTTGGCCCAAAGAGGGAATAACATATATTTCCGATTGAGTTTAAAAATCTACCCTGCCCTACATGGAAGTAGGGAAGAAAGGGAAAGAAAAAGAGGTACTGATAAAAGGGAAGACTAAGGTAAAAATAAAAGTAAAGTTAAAGTTAAAATTTAAAAGAAGGGCTAAAGGGGTCAGGGAGCAAAACAGTGGTGAGGAGGGATAAGGGGAAAGGAAAGAGGAAAGTATAAATAGGAAAAGATAGTATAGAAGAAAATACAGAATGACTAGTCTTTACTGCAAATGTGAATAGGAAAGTCTTCCATAAAAAAGAAGCAGATAACAGAATGGATTAAAAACCAGGATTTTACCATATCTTGTTTACAAGAAACACATGAAACAGAGAGATACACACAAAGGGTAAAGGTAAAAGGATAGAGAAAAATATATTATGCTTCAGCAGAAGTAAAACAATAAGGGGTAACAAACCTGATCTCAGACAAAGCAAAAGATAATTTAGAGCTCATTAAAAGGAATAAGGAAGGAAACTATATGTTCCTTAAAGATGTCACAGGCAATGAAGTATCATCATTATTAAATATAAATGCACCAAATGTTATAGCATCCAAATTCTTAGAGGAAAAAACTGAATGGATTATAGGGAGACAGACATCAAAACTTTAAGAGTGGATGATCTCAAGCTCCCTCTCACAGAATTACATAGAACTAATAAAAAAAAAACTTACAAGAAGGGAGTTAAGAAGTAATAGATTTTCAGAAAAGTTAAATATGATAAACTTATGGAGAAAACTGGATGGGGATAGAAAGGAATATACTTTTTTATCTGCAATACATGGTACCTGTACCAAAATTGGCCATATACTAGGGCATTCAAAAACCTTATAATCAAATGCAGAAAGGCAGAAATATTAAATGCATTCTTTTCAGATCATGATGCAAAAAAAATTACATGTACTAAAGGGCCATTACAAAATAAGCCAAAAGTTAATTGGAAACTAAAGTACCTAACTTTACAGTATGAATAGATCAAACAACAAATCACAGAAATAATAAATAATTTCATCCAAGACAGTGACAACAATAAATCATCAAAGCAATATCTATGGAATGTAGACAAATAGTGTTTAGGGTAAATTTTATATTCCTAAGTGCATATATGAATAAAACAGAGAAGCAGGAAATCAATGAATTTGGCATGCAACTGAAAAAGCTAGGGGAAAAAAATGAAAAATCTCCAATTAAATATCAAATTAGAAATTCTGAACATCAAAAGTGAAATTAATGAAATTAAAAGTAAGAAAACCAGTGAACTAATACATATAACTATGAATTTTTTTATGGAAAAAATAGATAAACCCTTAGTTAATCTGATTAAAAAAAGAAAGAAAAAGCAAATTGCCAGAATTACAAATGTAAAGGATGAACTAAACATCAATGAGGAGAAAATTGAAGAAATAATTTGGAGCTATTTGCCAGACTCTAGGCCAATAAATTTGATAACCTGCATGAAATGGATGAATATTTCAAAAAATACAAACTGCCCAGATTAACAGAAGAGTAAATAAAATATTTAAATAACCACATTTCACAAAAAAAGAAATTGAAGAAACCATCAATAGACTCCATAAGATAAAGTCTCTAGGTCCAGATGCATTTACAAGTGAATTCTAACAAACATTTAAGGAACAATTAATTCATATTCTACAGAAACAATTAAAAAATTAGGAGAAGAAGGAGTTCTGTCAAATACATTTTATACTACCCAAAGCTGGAAGAACCAAAGTATACAAAGAAAATTATAGATCAATCTTCCTAATGAATATTAATGTGAAAATCTTAAATAAAATTTAATTAAAGAGATTACAGCAAATTATTATTCAGATAATACACCATGATCAGGCAGGCTTTATGATAAGGTAGGCAGGGAAGTTTCAATATTAGGAAAACACTCAACATATTTGAACCCATCAATAACAAAGTCAACAGAAATCATATGATTATCTCAAAAGATTCTGAAAAAGTCTTTGTTAAAATACAACATCCATTCCTATTAAAACAATATAAATTATAGGAATAATGGAGCTTTTCTTAAAATAATAAGCAATATCTTTCTAAAACCATCAGCAAATATTATATGTAATGGGGATAAACTAGGAGCATTTCCAATAAGATCAGGGGTAAAACAAGGATGCCTATTATCAACATTTCTATTCTATATAGTATTAGAATGCTAGAAGTAACAATAAGAGAAGAAAAAGAAAATGAAATAATCATATTTGGCAATGAGGAAGCAAAACTTTCACTCTTTGAAGATAATATGATGGTATAGTTAGAGAACATGAGAAAAAAACATCTTAAAAACTACTTGAAGCAATTAACAGATTCACTAAAGTAGAGGGATATAAAATAAACCCACACAAATCACCAGCATTTCTGTATATATGAACAACAAAGCTCAAGAGCAAGTGATAGAAAGAGGAATTCCATTTAAATTGACTGCAGACAATATTAAATTCTTGGGAATCTACCTCCCAAGACAAACTCAGAAACTGTGTGAGCACAATTACAAAGCACTTCTCTATATATTTTAGAAATGAGACCTTTAATAGAATCTTAGCTGGGAAATTGCTTCCTTTCTAATTTTGGCAGAATTGGTTTTATTAATGCACAAACTTGAATTTAGTACAGTCAAAATCATCCTTTTGCAATTTATAATATATATTAAATACTTGGGAATCTATTTCCCAAGACAAACCCAGAAACTCTATGGACATAGTTATGAAATACTATTCACACAAATAGTCATCAAAACTGTATGGTACTGGTTAAGAAATAGAGAAATGAACTAGTGGATTAGAATAAGTACGAAAGAAATAGTAGTAAATTCTGTTCAGCAAATCTTAAGTCATTAGATTATAGGATAATAACTCACTATTCAACAAAAACTGCTGGAAAATTGTAAGACAAAAAGTTGGAATAGACCTTAGACCTTTCATACCCAATCCCAAAATAAGGTAGAAATGAATGAGTACATGATTTAGACATAAAGGGCAATTCCATAGATCAATTAAGAGATCATGAAATAATCTGTCTGTTGGATCTATGGAGAGGGGAGAAGTTTATTAAAGAAAACAAGAGATAGAAAATATTATAAATTGCAAAATGGCTAATTTTGACTATTTCAAATTAAAATATTTTTGCACTAATAAACCAATGCAAACAAAATAAGATGAAAAATAGAAACCTGGGAAACAATTTTCACAGCTAGTGTTTCTGCTAAAGGTCTCATTCCTAAAATACATAAACAATTGAATCAAATTTATAAGATTATAAGTCACTTCAGAGAATCATGGGAAGACCTGCATGAATTGATACTGAGTGAAGTAAACATAATCAAGAGAATATTGTCCATATTAACAACAATATTGTGAGATGCTCAGAGATCAAGCTCAATCCTGAGAGACCTGCTATGAACATTGCCATCCACATCAAAGGGGAAAAAACCTGAATGTAGAGCAAAGCATACTATGTTCACTTTAAAAAACAACAATAATTTCTTTTATGTTTTTCCTTTCTTTCTCATGTTTTTCCCCATAATTCTAATTATTCTTTCACAACATGACTACTATGTAAATACATTAAACAAAAATATAAACATACAACTTTTACTAGATTGTTCTATGCCATGGAGAAGGGGCAGGGAAGGGAGGGTGATAGAACTATTATTACATGTAATTGAAACAAAAAGATAAAATTTCAATTAAAAAATCATTTTTTTTCACTGATCGTCTAGATCTTTTGCTCCTCCAAATGAATTTGACTATTCTATCTAGTCTTCTAAAGTAGTAACTAGGTACTCTGAATTTTAGTTTGGTCCATTTCCTAATTAATTGAATGTTGCTTATTTAGTCTAAAATCATTCATCTAATTCTCCACTTACAAATTGTGAAATAATTTTGATAGTTACAGTCTTGAAATACAGTTTCATAACTGATAAATTTGTTATCTTAATTTCTATTTTTCATTATTTTTCTTGAAATTATTGAACTTTTATTACTTCAAATGCAGTTTAAAATGTTTCATTTACTATTGTTTTACTGGTATATTACAAAATCTATGGTTTAATTTAACTTATACTAGAAAAGCCTTTCCATAAACTTTGAATATCCCTCCCATTGCTTTTGCATTGATTTATATAAAATGTCCTATCTAAATTATTATTCATCTAAAATATTTCTGTTTTTAAGTTTTTGTGCCTTTTGATAATTTAGTTTTCATATTTTTTGCATATCACAGTTTCATTGAATTGAATTTGAATGAATGAATGAAAAATCCATTTATTAAGTATATACTGTGTATGAGACACTACTAAATGTCAGGCAGTCAAGCACAATCCATGTAGGAATACAGACCTTCCCTTAAATTGATGCATCATTAGAGAAAATAACACCTAAGATATTAGTGGCCAGGAGTTTTAGGCAGTAAGTCAGAAAATTGGGGATAGTAATCATAGGGCAATGATTTGATATGTTTGGTTCAGGAATGATATTGTTACCTTTTTTTCAATGGTTGAGAGAGACGAGGAGAAAGAATGGGTCAAATAGTCAAGAAGGATGTGGAAATAGTTGGGAAATAACATCCTTGATCTGGGTTCAGGTGAGATATCATGTCTATTCATCCATCCAATTTTAATCTTTGAATAACTTTGAAATGGCTTTACTTGTTTCTATTATCATACTTTCTTTAAACTGTTTTTACTCTACATTGTTTTCTCTTTTATATTTAGAGATTTTCTCATAATGTTAATGTCATAAGATTACACAAATGAGGAGCAGCTAGATGGCACACTAGATAGAGTACCAGGTCCTGGAGTCAGGAAGGACCTGAGTTCAAATCTGACCTCAGACACTTAATGATTGCCTAGTTGTGTGACCTTGGGTAAGTCACTTAACATCATTGTCTTAAATAAATAAAAAAAATTAAAAAAGATTACACAAATGAGTTTATATCAGAACTGCTATTGTCTTTCATTTCCATCCTCTGCTTGGCAATGAAATTCAACATTTTCTGACTAAAGTTTTTCAGATTCTTTTGAATTCTCTATTACTATTACCTTGTTGTGGCAGAGGGACTTGCATAGTTTGGTGAAACTATGAGCTGTGTCATGCAGTGTTACCCAATTTGGACAGGTTATAGTAGGGAAATTTGACAAAAGGTGATCCACTAGAGAAGGAAATGTCAACCTCCTCTGGTATCTTTGCAAGGAAACATCACAGACAATATTTAATTAAATAAAATATATGACTTTGGAAGGAGAGCCCATTAGGTCAGAAGGTGTCCAATATAATATTACAGAGGAACAAATAGAAGTAGGTATAGTACTACTGAAGCAACTAGACCAGTGCTGAAAGGTAATCTCAGTTGTGGATGTGTGTCATGTTGAAAGGAAAGTCTAATGTTTAAGAGATTAATGTTTATATCTTGGCAAATGATCTCATCACTGCTTAGTAAATAAAGGGAGAAGAAATGGAATTATTATTAGATTTATATTCTTGGGCTCAAAGATCACTACAGATGGTGATTGCAGCTATGAAATTAAAAGACGCTCCTTTGAAGGAAATCAATGAGAAATCTGTACAGAATGTTAAAAAGCAAAGATATTACATTGCTTACAAAGATTTGTATAGTCAAAGTTATGTTTTAACTGTATAACTGTTATAGTTGGACTAAAAGGAAAGCTAAGTGTTTTAGAATTGATACTTTCAAATTGTGGAGTGGGAGGGGATTTTTAGGAGTCCCTTGACCAGCAAGGAGATGAAATCAGCCAATATTGAAAAGAAAATAATTCAGACTATTCACTGGAAAGTAAAATATTGAATCAAAAGTTAAATACTTTGGTCACATATTGAGAAGACAAATTTCATAGGGAAAGGGCCTTATGTAGGGAAAAGATTAGAGGCAAAAGGAAAAGGGAATGGTAATGGATAAAATGGATAGATAGTCTCATGGAATCAATGAACATGAGTTCAGGCAGACTTAAAGAGATAGAGGAGAACAGAAGGGTCTGGCATGTTATAGTCATTGTATCACAAATAATAGGACATGATTAAATGATTGAACAACAGAAACAAAATTTCTAAGTCTTTTATTCTGTTCTTTATTTCTTCATTAGCAATAACTTGTTTGAGAAAGTTACAATTGATTCTTTTTATTAATTAAACTCCATACCTTTCCCCCCCATTTTTGTCTAGCCTGGCAATAATTTGGTTATTTTTTCAATGTTATATAATTATTTAAGTAATAAGTAACAAGGTTTTCTTCTCCCAAAATAGAATTTCTTCTCCCAAAAGAAAGTAAGCTTCTGGAGAATAGTCCATTTCCTTATTGATTTTCTATCCCTAGACTACCTAATACATACTCATTTAATAAGACTTTAAAAAAAAAGTCTTCCTTGATTGAAGGCAAACTCCTTGAGTGACCCATTAAAGTGACTGATGCTTGTGTTTCATAAATGTTTTTCAGTTATTTGGTTGATATCTACTACATCCAGCTCTACAATTTTTTCCCTCTTAGAAAAAATACACATATATATTCAGTTTTTCATATCCATATTTTCCAGTATCAACTTCAACAATCTATTATTCTCATCTTGCAAAAATGCCATTGAATATCACTTTATTTCTTAATTTAATTTGTAGCATCTGATAAATTTATTTTTAATTGTTCTATCTATTCATCCTCTACAACAGATGATGGTATGTGAGTTTTAATTATTTTCATAATTTGTTTTGGTAAAAGTTCATCATGATACAGCAATACAAGACAACGAAAGCAAATACATGATAACCATGAAAAATGTTTCCAGTTGCCTTTGGATGCATGATAAAACTAACTCTACTAATACCTTTATTTTAAGAACTATTAACTATTTCCATTACCTATATTTTGATGCCACTTGTAGTATGAATCAATGTTAATACCATTCAATTTATCTAGTAGAATGTGTACTATTTGTACATTAGATAATTATTTAATATTTATGAAAAAAACATCAAAGTTAAGGCTCTAAGACAGACTATGAAGAATATTATTCATAACACCCTCTGCCAAATTTTCTTCTTCATCCTTGACATGAATAAGCAGAAGGCCAGAGAGTATGAATTATTACATGTATTTTTCTTTGTTTCATGGATAGCCATTACTAAAAAATTCATCATGTTCTTGCTAGCCCACTCTGATCATCCTCTTTGTACTTTGCTAGACTGACCTTCAGAAAACAGAATTCATCTGTTGCCATTATTGTCCTTAAAATATTTCCCATGTGATAGAACCTTCTAGTTCATGCACTAATAACATAAACTGAATATTCAAGGTCACTTCCAAACATGATAAAGATTTAGAGTAGGACTTTATGAAGGATATTATACTATTGAAATATATTATTATGTCATTCTAAACTGAAAAATTTCTTTTAACTTTTTTGGAGAGCATACAAGATTTTAACCCCAAATTTTTCAATTCAATCATTGTTTGAACATCAATTACTTTCCAAAGAATAAACCAGAAACAAACCAATATGCCAGAAAGTAATAAGCAAATACTTCATAAATTTGTTAGAAAACAAATATATTAGCATATTTTGATGATGACTACTTCCTGCATGTATGTAAGAGAAAGGGAAGGAAACATTAAGTTAAACAGAAATGTCTTAGGCCAGTAAGCATTTATTAAGCACCTACTATATTCTAGAGACTTTGCTAAGTATTAAGGATATAAAGAAAGTAAAAATACAGTCAATATTCTCAAGAAGCTCAGAATATATTTGAGGAGGCAGCATAAAAGTTATTATACAAAAATAAGATCTGGAGAGGAATAATTAAAAATAATCTAAAGGAGAAAAATGCAAGTATTAAAGGGGATCAACAAAGGTTTCTTGTAGAAGGTAGGATTTTAGATGAGACCAGAAAGAAGTCTGAGCTGTCAAGAGGTAGAAATGGGTTCGGAGTAAAATTCTGAGCACGGGGATATCCAGTAGCAATATCTAGAATCTGCAATTGGAAGATATTGTGTGAGGAACACTATTGCCATTGATTCACAAATTATGTGGATGGGAGCAAGGCATGAAAAAACTGAAAAGTTGGAAAGGTTCAGGTTATGAAGGGCTTTAAAAATCCAACAGGTTTTAAATTTGATCCTGGAGATAATAGTGAGCCATTGAATTTTATTGTGTCTTTGTGTGTGTGTGTGTGTGTGTGTGTGTGAGAGAGAGAGAGAGAGAGAGAGAGAGAGAGAGAGAGAGAGAGAGAGAGAGAGAGAGAGAGAGATTGACGGACTGAGATACAGAGACAGGGACAGAGACAGAGAGACAGGGAGACAGAGACAGTGAATGGTCAATAAAACAGAGTTGTGAGAGTCTTGAGGCAGGCAGATAAGCCTTGAGGTTATCACAACAATCCAGGAATTAGGTGATAATGCCTTGAACTAAATTGGTGACAATATCAGAGGAGAGAAGAAGGCATGTATGAGAGTTATTGTGAAGACAGAATTTAAAAGATTTGAAAACAGCAAAGGGGTATGAGAGAGAATGCCATCAAAGGTGATACTCAGGCTGAGTTTATGTAAAGAATTTTCAATAAGGAGTTAGACATTCAAGATTGAAGGAGAGATTTTACATTCCTATTTTGTCCAAACCAGTGTGCCAATTACTGACAAGAATCACCTATGAAGACAAAATAATAATGTTAAAATTTAACTATAGAAAATTTATGTAAAGTATTGTGAAATGAATTATCTAACACCCATGGACTTTCATTAATATTTATTTATTTGAAGAATGAAGTAAGAAAAATACTGTTGACCTAGGTCTCTATAGTTCAACTTAACAGGAGTGATATGTTGATAAATCTATTCTATTATGGTAGGTGAGCCGCACCAAAGATAATCAACAAATTTTTTTGTCTCTCTCTCTCTCTCTCTCTCTCTCTCTCTCTCTCTCTCTCTCTCTCTCTCTCTCTCTCTCTGTGGTGGTCCCAAAGAACATCTTAGACTTGTTTGTTGATTACATTTGAATTCTGCAAATATGATTACGATATATATCACTAAATTATATACTTAGTTATTCTGCAAATACAGTCAAATTATATCATATAGTTATGATAGAATAATGAAGAAGCATTTGGGTTTCTTTACACATATATATGTATGTATGTGTGTGTGTGTGTGTGTGTGTGTGTGTGTGTGGAGAGATATACTTTCTCTTCCATTTCAAGACAGAAAGTTTAAAGACAGATAGTGCCTTCTTCGCCATCTCTGTAAAAAAAAGATTCTTCTGTAATTTGAATTCTTTTTATTGGTATTATTCCTCTCCCAGTTTCTTTTTCAAGGATATTGTCAGTGAGCTTGACAGATTTCATTGTTAAATCATATGCTAAGGCTTAGTTCCTCCATTCTTCCTAGTTGACATCTTGCCCTTGAGAGAAGTTTCTCCTCAGGGCCGCTTTTCTTTCTCTAACTGTCAATCCCAAATTTATCAAGATACAAAATTCAGGAAATCATTTAAACTTACTTATCTATACTCATGGAGGAAAAATTGTTCAGAAGAAATGGAGTATAACATTTTCAGAAAGATACAAGCCTGGGGAAGAGGGAAAACTGATCAAGCAAGTGGAAGGGATAAAAGTCCACAGGCTCCATGGTATTGCTATCAATGAGATTTCAAAGAATCTAAAGGAATATCAATTTTTTTCTTAATAATTGAGAATGCATTCTCTGGGCAAGATTTACATGAGGGCATGCACAAAAGGACAAATGTTGTACAACATGAGGAGAAAGGAAGAGTTGGTTGATTATATAAAGTGATGGAAGGAAAAATATTCACATTGATGAGATCAGTTATTTCAACTTTTTCTATGAAAATTGGAACAATAAAGGAGGATACATATGCTGTCTCATAGAAGACTGCTGTGAGAGAAGCTCTATAATATAGCCATCTAATAGTGGATAAAGTGCTTTTCTTCATTTGTAAAGTGTGATGAAGAAGGAAATGGCAAACCACTCCAATATCTTTGCTAAGAAAACTCTACCTTTTGTTTTGTTTTTGCAAGGCAGTGCAGTTGAGTGAATTGTCCAAGGTCACACAGCTAGGTAATTATTATGTGTGTAAGGTCAGATTTGAACTCAGTTTCTTCTGACTACTGGACTGGTGCTCTTTCCACTGCACCACCTAGCTGCTCTGCTAAGAAAACTCTAAATAGGGTAATGAAGACATGATTGAACATTAGCAACAAGAAAATCTACTGACTAAGTCATTATAATCTTTCCTGTACATTCACATTTGAAATAACATGGCAAAGATAGAAAGTAAGCATTAGACTAAGGAATGGTAAAGAGATTAAAGAATCTCAATGTGTTGAATGCTTTTTACAAATATTACCTCATTTGATCCTCATTTATTATTCCCATTTTTACAGTTGAAGACAACAAGGCAAAGAAAGTTTAAGATTTTTGCCTCAGATAAAACAGCTAGTAAGTGTACAAGGTCATTTTTGAACTTAGGTCTTCTTGATGGTAGATCCAATGCTCTATCTACTGTGCCAACTGCCTCAACAAGAACTAAGTTCAAAGTCCTGCCTCTTGCAGATACTGAATTTTTGATCATATACAAGCCTTTTAACTTTTCAGTATTTCTCACAACCTTCTAAAACTATAAATTTAAGTGAGTTACATTGCATTCATTGAGAAAATCTCATCATCATATACACCAACAAAACCATAGGTCTCTATACCTTCCCTCCTCTTCCCCTTAAAAAGGAGAGGGATTTAAAATAGGAATGTTTTATGCATATAATATAGAGAAAACATTTAGAGCACTGATGGGTATCTGATACATTCTGGTAGATAAAATCAGTAAATCTGAATCAATAAACAGAACTCCTAGGGGCATGAGACCACAGGAAATCATTTTCTTTTAATTGCCTTTTGACTTGGTTAGTCAGTTTGTGATTTAGTTTATCTCAAAGATGTACTACATTAATTTCTTATAGTGTCATAATGCAAATTTGAGATTGAAATGACCACATAAGAAATTCAGTGGTTATTAATCCATTGGAAAAAGAAATGCCTAGAGAGGTTTCTTCATTTGGTATAGCTGAGTTTACTCTATTCTTCAGATCATATCAACTCAATTCAGCAATGAAAGTTTATTAAGCACCTGTTTTGGGCACGGCATTATGCTTTTTATTCTATTGATTAAAAAATGAAATTGATTGGTTTTTTGCCCTCCAGAAGTCTGTATTTTAGTAGTGAGGGTAACCTATGTTCAAAAAATGTATGAAATAATAGAATGTGATAGGGATAATGCTAAGCATTTTTCCTTATGACTGCCAGTTTAGCATTACTTATAGAAGATTAGAGTTGAAGTCTGAAAGACCTGTAGCCTATCTCAGATATTCATTAACTGTGGTACCCGGGGCAAGTGACTTGAGTCCTCTGTCCTTTTGTTGTGAGGATCTAATGTGTAAAGTACTATGTAAAGCTTGTAGAATCATAAAAATTAACTATTACCAAAATCAATCCTATGACTAGTATTACTATTATTTATAAGAATAATAATTGTTATTGTTAAAAGTGGGTTCTGATTCATCTAAATACTGAATCTGTGAAGTAGTGCCTTTATATGACTTTTATTGCATATTTTCAGTGAACTATACTGATTAGCATATTTTACATGGTTATAACTCTAAATAGTACAAATTTGAATAAATATATTTTACTACTACTATTACTTCTCCTGATGTTGCTACCCCAATTTTCTGAAGTTGAATATCGATAGAACAAAATCCATATTCATTCTTTTATCTTTATTTTGGAAAAGACAGCTACCATTATCTTGCTGATGAGACTATGATTTAGTGACCATTTATTCTCCTCATGTTAGTTAGCATGTGAGGAGAATATGTTCTTAGTTGTGGCAGGATGATAACTATATTCCAGTCACCTGTTCTTTAGAATCAAGTCCATCTGGGTTTGACTGCATTCAGGAGGAAACATTTGTTGAATTTATAATAGAACCAAAGTAAGGAGAATGATCACTTTGACTTGCTCTATCCTGGAAGCTTTTCATTGCAAAATGTTTAGAGCTGCCATCCACTTTTTGGCATTCCTTCCCTTGAGAAGCATATCTAGATTAAAAGGGAGCTCATAAAATTACACATTTTAGATTTAGCCTATAGACCTTTTTATGTATAATAGTAGAAAAATCCATTTTCTTTAATTCACTTTTTCTGGGTACTAATCAAAACTAGGTCTCCAAGAGTTGAATTAACAGTTCTTCACCAGAAGAAGACTCCAATCATTGTAGAGCTCCATCCTAAGATGTTTAGATGATAATGAAGTAATCCACAACACAATGGACCCCAGTTCAACATTTGCTTTCTGATGATACTATCAGAAAGGGAGCAACACATTCCCAGGAGAAGTCTGGCTTGTCACACTGCATAAACAGTCACAGAAACATCATAGCCTAAATTCTGCTTTGCCACAGCAGAAAGTGAATAAATTAGAACATTTCAAGGAGAATTTCTTAGAAGAAACTGCTATGAATGACCATTTCTGTTCTTTCTTATGTAGCTAATTATGCTTTTCTATACAGACAATTCAAAGCTAGACAAAAGCCAAGAAAAACCTTCTAATCAATACTTCTGCAATTTCCAAGGGAAGAAGACTTAAAAAAACCCTGAGTTTTGCCTTTAAATTTTTGATGTATTCTATAAAAATAGCACCAGTATTATACGATTAAAATGGATTATTTTTGCTGCCCATTTGGCCTCATTATTTTTTGGAAGAATACTGATTTTTTTGCATGAGAAAAATGTAAGGCATCTTTTAGTTTATTCTGAATTGAAATTTGTTGATTTTACGTTTGCCCCTGACTTTACCAAAAGTCAAAGTAATTTCTTTTTAAGTTTTATTTGTTTTGCTTTTACATTACAAATATTTAGTGATTATCTCCATTTTGGGGGATATCCTATATAACTAAGTAAAGAAGTTATATAAAACTAGTCTGAAAATTCAAGTAACAATATCCCACATCTGTAGCATGCCCACTATTCTATTTTTATTTCTTTATTTAACAAAAATATCTTCTCTCTTCCTCCCACCTTCCTTCTAGCTAAAATAAAAACACAAATGAGAAACAAATTTCTTAAAAGAAATATGCACAATAAAGCAGAAAAACTGTCATTGGCTGTATGCAAAAAAGTAATAATCAAGTCTTTCTATTCTCTCAATGTTCATATCTCCATAAAGAGGTGGATAGGATGCTATATCATTGCTCTCTGGAAACATTTTATTAATAATAGTCCTTACAGTTTTTAAAGTTGTTTATCTTTATAGTGTTGCTATTGTATAAATTGTTCACCTGGTTCTGCTCATTTTATTTTTTATCAGTTTATAAAAGTTTTCAAAGTTGTTCATCTTAAAAATATTGATTCTATAGCATAAAGTGGTTGTAGTTCTGCTCATTTCACTTTGTATCAGTTCATGTAAGTCCACATCATTTTGAAATCACATATTTCCTCATTTTTTATAGCACAAAATTTTTCTATATAAATTGTAACTTATTTATACATTCCTTAATTGGTGGGCATCCATTTAGTTTACAGTTTTTTTAACCATCACAAAAAAATAACTGCAGTATTTATATACATAGAGGATCTTTTTCTGTTTTTTTAATGTGTGTTTGTGATGTATGTGTTTTATGCCTTGGTCATTCTAGTCAGCTGGGTTATTTAATGTATATAATTTCAAATTACTTTCCAGAATGGCTGTTCACAGGTCCCCAAGCAGCACATAAATATGACTTTTACTACAGCTTCTTCAACATGTATCAGTTTCCTTTTTTTTGTCATTGTTGTCAATCTGACAGGTATGAGATACAATTCCCCTCATTCCATGGTAATTTTGCGGGGAGGGAAGGTAGATTCTAATCCCTTTGGCCAAATTTATAAATTCTTTTAAAAAAATTCCTCATCTTAAAACTTTGAATTTCAGATATTTATAATGTGTCTGAAGGATCATTATAATTCAAATACAAATACTATAATGCAAACCAATAAATAATTAGTCACCTTGAAAAAAGAAGCAACAAACTGTGCCTTATTACATTAGTAGTATTGCTTCTGATACTATGGTTTTTGATTGTGAAAGGTAACTCTTTTTTTTACCATTTTCAATGGTAGTCCAACTTGAGCTAAGATGAAGTTTTCCCTGGAAGTTTGCTACATCAAATCAACCCAAAAAGCAGTTGTGATAAAAACATCATACAGGCATATTCCTTATACTTGAAATTGCAATATTTGTGGAGAACCTTATCTAATATACTTAAGAAAAAAACTATAAAAACAGACTAAAGAAACTATTGTCTACACATACCGTATTACTTTTTTTTCTGATGATATTTCTGATTTCTATGACATAATAATAGGCATTTCAAAATTCAGTAGGTTGAGAACCCCCTGTTTTGCTAATTTTACTGTAGAACTATAGTAAATATATACTTAAGAATAGTAAGACTATGAATGAGAGTTTGAACCATTTAATATTATAAATTAGATGAACACATAATAATAATAATCTGACGACAAGGAAAGTTATTTTGGCTGTATAAATGTTGTGAAATAAGAGTGAAATTGATTACTTATATTTCTGATGAAGGATCTTAAGCAGAGCATTGTTGAATCTTCCAGGACATTAATAACCAAGAGCTGCTTGAAATAACCATGGCAACAAACAGTGGCTAAGTACAGTACAATCACCCTGATTACCATAGAATTAGCACAAAACAAATGTTTATTCTTTTCCTAAATAGATGTATTATGAAGATGATAACAGCTTCATATCCATCCCAGCTTTCACACCAGTTGCCCCTAAACCAATGGCAAGAAGTTTTCCCAGTTTGGACATTTTATTGCTTATGTTTTTTTCTCCAAGAGGGAGACAGGGTTGATGGGCATTTCTTGACATTTTCTCCCTTCATCCCTTCCCCCGATACAATTAATCAGAAAATGTAAAATGTAAATTGATTCATTGATGACTCTAATGCTAATGTGATGAGGCATGTCTGTGGATTGCAAGGACTGTGTTTTTCATTTTGTTTTTAAAATGTGCCTTGGAGTTTCAGATTCCGATGGCTGAGTTTGGATTTTCTTCAGAAAGATTTTGATTTGTTTAATATCCAAAGGGCAGGATGTCCAAATGATTCATTTATAAAATGATTAGCCATAAAGACCAAATAAAAAAGTCAAGTATATGCAACATATAAATGTATGTATATATGTATATTATATATATTCATATATGCAAAATATATATGTATATATACATACATCCATATATATATATATATATATATATATATATATATATATATATATAATTATGTGTGTACACAGACAGATAGAGACAGAGAGACAGCCCAATTGAGATGCTCAAGGGATATAAGGTGAACAGAAGGATGCACAACTCTGCAAGACTCTATGGATTTCTTTTCTATATCTGACAAAAGAATGTACATGGTAACTATCCTGATGCCCGGCAAGTTGAAGCTGAAATCTAGTCACAGCCTATCAGTTTCACATCATTGTGAGGCATAGTGACAGCTGGCAGTCGGCTGTTTTCAAAAAACCCTTTTACAGTATACAGCACCATGCTTCGACACACGATTGAAGTAATTAGCTGCCGAGCGGCTGAATGTACCCCGCAGAGCACTGGTGTCTCGTCTGACACATCTGGGCACAGAAAGTAATTGAAACAGCTGCTTCTGCCCATATGGCAGCAAAAGCTGGTGGTAGAGAGCCGGCTGCCTGGGCTGCACCAACCTCAGGCAAATTAGCCATCATTAATCCCAGAATCTGACCAGCATACGCAGAGCCACTAATCAAGACATCTGGGGAAGGGGTGTGTGTGAGAAGGGAGACTGAGGAGAGGGGCTGTTTTAAGATTTCTAAATGGCATCCAAGTTAAAACTTGTAGTCCCCCTCCTCCTGTATACTCTTTTTCAACCTGCTTGATTAAGACTGCCTCTCTCTGCTGGTGCTGTTCATTAGGCGATTACGAAAATAGCAGGGCAACTTTCTGAAAGTGTCACCCTGATGTATGCACATGTCTGGCATCATGCGGGATTATAAATAACTACGTGTAAAGTGAGAACCTGTAGTATTTTTGCAGCTCATTGGATGTGGTACTGAAACCCAGGGAAAGTACTGTAACACAACACCCTGCTCTGAGAATAGACACTGTAAGAGTAAAACAGCAATGAGAGTGGGGAGCATCTGGTTCTCAAGAGTTTGTCTTCTGTTGTGGCTGCTTTTTTAAAGTATGCTAGAATGATGGACTAGGGTTCTGATGTGCTTAACTTATGGTTTTGATGTAGAATTTGTACATTGTAACTTTGTAGGAGCGTTCATTCTATACCAAGTCCAGTTTAGCATAAGGAAGGTCATCTGCCATCTGGTAAGTGAGGAAAATACTCTCATACCTGATGGAGACAGTCAAGTAAAGAGGTTTTATTGACTAGTCATCCACATTTTGGATGTGAAGACAAATAATCTCATTTACAACCTACAATTGATGTCACTATTCAAATGCTCTCTCATTATTTCTCACAATATCCTTATGAACTAAATAAGTGGCATTGTGCATCTGGAAAGGGAGATGGAGAAGCAAATGTATAATCAAGAAAGCTATTCAGGTTTAGCCTTCAAAACTTCAGGATAATAGGGGGGATGTGCCATCCAATTTATATCATCTGTTAGGCTCTGAGGCCACTATAGAAAGACCTCAGTTTAAGAGATCAGCTATTCTCTGTTTTAAAGAAAAGAGGTTTGGTAAAAGAAGTGTGTTGATTTCAGAAAGTTTACATTGTTAGCAGGTCCAGACAATTAAATCTGTCATCATTTTTTGGTGGTTCTTTCATGACTAATAACTTCCATATAATGAAGGTAGACTAATTCCATATAAAATTCTATCTATAGACTTCCTTACACCAAACCATGAAATGTTGAATTAGAAAGTTATATTAAACACGAAGAACATGTGCCACTATTGCCACAACAATCCAATCTCACCCAGTCCTACCCAACACTGCAAGGATCTATTTTCTTCAAGATATGGGGCTACACCAACCTCAGGCAAATTAGCCGTAAGTGCAAAACAAAATGAAATCAAACACTGAGCTCAAGGAAAAAGCAATACCACAAAGTGGAAAGAATATTAGACTTGGGGTCAGGAAACTTCAATATAAACACTGTTTCAGATGTTCCCTAATTAAGGGATCCTAAGCAATTCTTTGAGCTTCACTTTGCTCTTCTATGAAATGGAGATAATAACAACAGGGTTGTTGTGATCCTCAAAGTATGTACATACCCACAGGCATGTATGAACATACATATCACTGTTGCTCTGCTATTTTTTGCATATGTATGCAAATATATAATTTATATATTTATATATGCATTCAAATATACATTTTATAATTTGATATATTTACATAGACACTAATTCTTTGCACACATGTGTATTTACATATATAATATCATATACAATTAAAATATATATGGCATATATACATACTTTCACAAAGATTTTAAGAACATTGTTATTTTTTGCAATTGCTTATATGTACAAAATTATATATGTTATAATACACATAAATATATGTCTACAAATTTGAATATTATAAATATATTAATATATGCATTTTATATCTATATATGAAATACTTTTAAAATTATATATATATATATATATATATATATATATATATATATATATATATATAAAGGAGAAATAATTTTTAAAAATATTGGACTATATGAAAGCCATGATCTAAAAAAGTATCTGGAAATCATAGTTCAAGAAGTTTTCAAGAAAACTGCTCTTATATCCTAGACCCAGAAGATCAAATAAAAACTGAAAGACTTCACTCCTGAAAAATATTCCAAAATGAAAGCTTCTGAATTCCAGTGTTCCTATGTCAAGGAGAAAATATTGCAAACAATCAGAAAGAAATAATTCAAATATAATGGAGTCACACATAAGATCTAGTATCTTCTACATTAAAGTATTGGAAGGCTTGGAATATGATATTTCAGAAGGTAATGAGAATATTCTATTCTGCAAAATGGAATAAAATGTTTCAGGGGGAAAATGGCTATTTCATTAAATAAAGTGCTTTCAAGCATTCCTAAGGAAAAGATCAGCTCTGAATAGAAAATTTAACTTTCAAATACAACACACAAGAAAGCATATAAAAGGAAACATGATTGAAAAATTATAAGGGAATATATAAGGTTAAAATATTTACATTCCTATATGAAAAGATGATAATTACAACTCCTGAGATCTTTGCCACTGCTTGGACAATTAGAAGGAATTTACATAGGTAAAGAGAATAGTTGTGAGTTTACTATGTTGGAATGAAAAAAAAAATTAAGTGGTGAAAAGGGTTGTTGCACTGTGAGATAGGAAAAATGACAGGAAGAATGGAGAAAATTATTCTATATAAAAGAAAGTGCTTTTACAGTGAAGGAGAAGATGGGGGTGGGGTGAGCAATGCTTAAACCTTACTTTCATAAGAATTGACTCAAAAATTGAATATTATACATATTCAGTTTGTTATGAAAATCTATCTTACCCTACAGGAAATAAGAGAGAAAATGGTTAAGAAAAGGTGAGATGGACCAGTTGAAGGGAGGGAAGAATAAAGGAAGCAATGGTGAGCAGTATAACAAATTTTTCAAGAGAAGGGGAGAGAGAGACGGAGAAAGAGAGAGAGAGAGAGAGAGAGAGAGAGAGAGAGAGAGAGAGAGGATGAAAGAGAAGAAAAAGAAAAAAAAGAAAAAAACAGAATGGAGAGGAATACTCAGTTAATATAATTATAATTGTGAATGTGAATGGGATGAACTCTCCCATAAAATGGGATGTAGAGTAAATAAAAAGCTACAATCAACAAAATGTTGCTAACAAAAAACACATTTGAAACTGAAACATAGGAGGCGGGCCCCTCCACACAGCTCCTGAGCAGAGGGGAGCACATGTGGTTGGTGATCTATATATCAAAGCACAGACAAGAGAGCATAAGACTTGTGGGATGTCCTCAAAACTCCCCAAAGCCTTAGAAGTGCAGTAAATTAGTCCTACATTGAGGAAATGAGTAAATAAAAGAAAAAAGATGAATGTGACCATAGAAAATTACTTTGGTCTCATAGAAGATTCAGAAGACAACAAACTTGAAGCTTCTGTATACAAAGCCTCTAAGAGAAATAGAACATGGGCTCAGACTGTGGATGAGCTCAAAAAAGACTTTGAAAATCAATTAAGGGAGATGGAGGAAAAATTGGGAGAAGAAATAAGAGCAATGGAGAAAAATCATAAAATCATGAAAGCCAAATCAACAGTTTGGTGAAAGAAATATGAAAAATACTGAAGAAAATAAAATGTTAAAAAGCAGTTTAAGCCAAGTGAAAAAAGGCAAATGAGGGAAAGAATGCCTTAAAAAGCAGAATTGGTCAGCTGGAAAAGGAGATTAAAAAAGCTCTCTGAAGAAAATAACTCCTTCAAATCCAGAATGAAACTAAAGGAAGCTGATGACTTTGTGAGAAATCAGGAAGAAATAGAGCTCTTTCAAAAAAGGTCAAAAATTAGAAGTAAATGTGAAATATGTCATTGGAAAAAACAACTGACCCTGAAAACAGATAGGTGATAGAAGAGGGGGAAGATTGTGGGAGAGGTTACTCAGATACAACACACTTTTGGACAAGGACAGGATGAAAGGAGAGAGAGAAAGAGAATAGAATAAATGAGAGTAGAGAGGAATAGAGTGGAGGTAAATACAGATTGTAATAGCAATGGGGAGAAATATTGAAGCAACTTTTCTGAAGGACTTATGATAAAGAAAGCTACTCACCCTAGAGACAGAGTCATTGGATTATGAACACAGACTGAAGTACATTTTTTTTCTTTCACTATCCTTGAGGTTGCTCATCTTCTTGGGGAGGGAGGGGGTTTATGTTTACTCTTATAACAAGATGATTGTAATAATATAAAAAAAATTAAATGGAAAAGGACCTGAAAGATACATGAAGTAAAAATAAGGCATTGGCCCAGAATCTATTATGCTTCAACTGAAATTTAAAAAACTGGGAGAAGCAATTGTGGTCTCAGGTAAAGAAAAAATCAAAACTATATTTAATTTAAAGAGATAAGTAGGGAAGATACACTTTACTAGAAGGTTGCAGAAAATGAATTCTATCGATAATCTATATATTATATATATATTATATTATTCTATCAAATATATATGTATATATATATATATATATATATATATATATATATATTCAATGGAATAACATCCAAATTCTTAAAAGAACAGCTAAATAAGTTATAAGTGGCAACCTTGTTACTGTTCATCCTTTGTTCTTGAAATGGAGCAATGACATCATGAGCATGATATCTTTACTTTCATTTGAATTGGATTTGAGTATGGTAGAATTGCATAAAGTACTCAACTTTCTTCTCTCCTCCAAAGTCATCAATACAAGTCTAGTGGCAAGAAAAAAATCAGAATTTTGGAGGGGCAGTTAGTTCAAGATGCAGTGGGTGACCTTCTAAATTAAGATCTTTCTCAGATCTCAATTTGTCTGAGGTCACATTAAGGGTTAGGTAAAAATTAAAAAAGAAGATAGTCCAGTTCACCATTCCAAAGATCAATGATTCTAAAGATCAATCTGAGATGCAAAGACCCTTAGTATTTCTACTCATGACAAAAACCTAAACAATGAGCTTCAGCTTGGGGTGGATGCATTTTTAGTCCTTTAGTGAGAGCCAGATGATTTGGGAAATATCTTGGAAAATTGTACTAATGAAGGACCTCAGCACTGATCTTCCAAAACTAAATAAATCTAACTATAAAATAAACATGAACAAAGCTAAGGAAATGAATAGGGGGTGGCTAGGTGGCACAGTGGATAAAGCACTGGCCCTGGAGTCAGGAGTACCTGGGTTCAAATCCTATCTCAGACAATAATAATTACCTAGCTGTGTGGCCTTGGGCAAGCCAATTAACCCCGTTTGTCTTACAAAATAAAGCAAACCAAAAAAAAAAGAAAATGAATAGGATTCTAGAAAAATTAGGTAAAATCAATCTCTTGAGAAAAATGAATGAAAATAGAAAGGAGCATACTTTTGTCTCATCAGTATATGATACCTTCATAAAAATTGATCTTACAAACCACATAGCAAAATGGAGAAAAAGCAAAAATATTAAATGTATTCTTTTTTCATATTATAATGAAATAAAATTATATTTGGTTAGGAGTACTTAATTCTAAGAATTAGGTTAGAGGTTGAGTTGTTCAAAAAACAAATTATAGAAACAATGTTTGTTTTCCTTTAAGGGAATGACAACAGGGTGGCTAGGTGGCATAGTGGATAAAGCACCAGCCTTGGAGTCAGGGGTACCAGGGTTCAAATCTAGTCTCAGACACTTAATAATTACCTAGCTGTGTGGCCTTGGGCAAGCCACTTAACCCCATTTGCCTTGCAAAAATCTAAAAAAAAAAAAAGAGAATGACAACAATGAGACAATGTACCAAAATATATAGAATGAAGCCAAAGTAATACTTAGGGGAAAAGTTATATCTCCCTATGCTTACATCAGTAACATGCAAAAAGAGCAGCTCAGTGAATTAGGAATGCAGCTTAAAGAAATTATAAAATAAATAAATTAAAAATCCCCAATTAAACAACAAATTAAAGCTTCTGAAAAATCTTAGTAGAGATATACATGAAATAAAAACTGGCTGTATGTAAAATGATAATAAAACAGACATATCATTGGTTAATTTGGTTAAAAAAGAATGAAAAAGAAAATTGAATTACCAGTATCAGTATTAGTAATGAAAAAGGTAAATTCACCCTCATCAGCAATTATTAGTAGTAGCTATTTTCTCCAATTATAAACCAACAAATCTGTCGACATAAATTAAATGGATGAATATTTATAAAATATATAAATTACCAAAATTAACTGAAGAGAAAATAGAATGCTTAAATAACTTTACCTTAGGAAAAACGGTTGAACAAACCATCAATGATCTCTCCAAGAAGAAAATCCCTGAGACCAGACAGATTCACAAGTGAATTCTACCAAATATTTAAGGAATAATTAATTTCAATACGACTTGTTAAAACAGGAAAAAGAATGATTCATACCAAATTCCTTTTGTGATAGAAATATAACCTTAACCAGAAAGAGGAAAAAACAGAGAAAGAAGATCACAGGTAGACCAATTTCTCTAATAAATATTGATGCAAATTTAAATTAAGTATTTTAAATTTTCATTTAAATTAAATGTTAGCAAGGAGATTACATCTCAAAATTCAAACGTTATGACTAGTTGGGATTTATACCAGGAATGCAATGCTGCTTCAATGCTTATAAAATTATAAGCATCATTAACCATATCAATGGCAAAACTAACAAATATGTTATTATCTCAATAGATGCAGAAAAATCTTTTGACAAAATACAATATTCATTCTTATTAAAAACACTCCAAAGCTTAAGAATAAATGGAGTTTTTTAATATAAGAAGTATCCACCCAAAACCATCAGCAAGCATTTTCTATAATGGGGGCAAGCTAGAAATCCTTCCAAAAGGATCAGGGTTGAAATAAGGATATTCATTATCACTACTCCTATTCAATATTTTCCTAGAAATGCTAGCTATAGCAATAAGACAAGAAAGAGAAATTTAAAGAATCAGAATAGCCAATAAGAAAATTAAGTTATCACTCTTCTGAGCTGATATTTGGAGAATCCTAGAGAATCAATTAACAGCTTCAGCACAGTTGCAGGATATAAAACAAATTCACATAATCCATTGACATTTCTATATATCACCAACAAAGTTGAGGGAGAAGAGATAGTAAGAGAAAATATATTTAAAATAACTGCAGACAATATAAAATGCTTAGGAATCTATATGCCAAGATAAATGCAGGAGTTATATGAAAACAATTAAAAATCACTTCTCACACAACTAAACAATTGGAGAAATATTAATTGCTTATTCACTGCTTATTAATCAAATTACTTAAAGCTATTTTATTGAACTAGAAATATCATAGCAAAATTCATCTCAAGGACAAAAGGCCAGATTATCAAGGTAATCAATGGAAAAAAATGTTAAGAAAGGTGGTTTAGCAGTTTCATGTATCAAATTGTATTACAAAGTGGTAATAATACAATCTGATGCAGGTTTATAAATAAAGTGATGTATCACTGAAATAAATTAAATGCACAATATAAAATAATAAATGACCATGATAATCTATTGTTTGATATACCCAAAGAGTTAAGCTTTTGCCTGAGAACAAACAGTTTAGCAGAAACTTGATAAAGACTAAGATTTCATACTATATACTGAGATAAGTTCAAAATGAGTACATGATTTAGACATAAAGCTTAATATATTAAGCAAATTAGGAGAGTGTAGAATAATATTTCTTTTTGTGCTGGCAAATAATTGAAATTTGAGGGGATGCCCATTAATTAAGGAATGACTGAACAAGTTTTGATATATGAATGTATTGGAGTATCACTGCTCTAAGAATTGATGAGCTGGTGGATTTCAGAAAAACTGGAAAGACATAAACTGATGCTGAGTGAAGTGAGCAATACCGGGAAAATATTGTACTCAGTAACAGCAACATTGTGTGATGATCAACTATGAAAGACAAAGCTCTTCTTTTCAATAAAATGATCCAAGACAATTCCAAAAGACTTGTGATGGAAAAATGTCATTCATATAAAGAAAGAATTATGAAATCTCAATGCAGATTCAAACATATTTTTAAAAAATCTTTATTACTCTTGTTTTTTGGCAACATGGTTAATATGAAAATGTTTACATGACTACACATGTGTAATCTGTAAAAGTGCCTGCCTTTTCATGTATAAGTCATGGGAGGCAGGGTGGGAGAGAATATGGCAACTTAACATTAAAAAATTAAATTTCTATGTTCACGTTTTGAAAATAAAATTTAAATTAATAAAAGAAAATCACATAATGATTTCTGTGCTTTAGGAAGATTATTTTGGAGTTGTATAAAATATATTTGTTATTTCCTAACCCATTCATTTTATAATTTTATGTATCAAAATCATCTGTATTAGCTTTTGCAATCACTTATCTTTCTAGAATGTTATAAAATTATTATTCTAGTTTTTGTTGGGAGAAAGACATTTCCTATTTCTCACTATTGAAAACAATTGTTGGGATATTTTATATTTTTATGTTTCCATGTGCAGTTTATTGTGATTTGTGGTAAAATATATTTATCTAAACTTATTTTCTTCTAAATAACTTCTAAGATTGCTTAGCAGTTCTTAATGTATTGCTTTATCCTTTTATGTTATTGAGCCTATTGAGTACAAGACTGCCTTTTTAATTGACCCTGGATGTTATATACCTAGTCTGTTACAATGATAGGCTTTTCTATCTTTTAATAAATACCAAATAGTCTTGATGATGAGCACTTTAGATTTTAGAGTCTGGTAATGTGAGACCTAACACATTTCTATGTTTTTCATTAATTCCTTTGATATCTTTAACCTTTTGCTCTTACTCCATTATTTTCAAGTTTTATAGGAAACAAGTTTTAGCTAATATTTATGTAACACAAATTTTGAAGAATACTTTACAAATATTATCTTGTTTGATATTCACAATTAGCTGTGAGGTAAGTTCAATTATCCTCATTTTATACATGGGGAAAATGAGACTAAGATTTATGATGAATGATTATAATGAATGATTTATATAAATGACTATGATAAATGATTTATCTACAGTCATACAGTGCCTGAGATGGGATTCAAACTCAGATCTTATAAATTCAGATGTCTCACTATCTACATGTCTCAATAATTGTTTGATAATTTGATTGGTATGGAAATAGATCAGTAAATTGATCTAGTAGTGGTGTCATTTAAAATATTTCATCAGATTCAATCATAAAATATTGCTTTTCTGACTTTAGGAAAAAATAATTTAAAAAATATTTTATAATTGCCTTTCTATAATTCTTGAGAGTATCATATCAGGTGAACTCCCATATGTTTATTTCATTTTGCTGCTACTTTGGAGTTGTTTATAAGATATGAAGAAGCTGGTGCTTATTGCAAGTTTATTATACATTTTGGTATCATACTTAAGTTATTGGTAGAGTTAGCTATTATTTTCATCAAATCTTTCATCTAAATAAATGAAATAAATGAAATATACTGGAATCCATACTATTGTATAAAAAGAAATACTATGAAGATTTTTTTTTCTAAATGACTGTCCTTTACTTGCCCTTTTGTAAAATCTTAATTTAAAAAGTAGTTACATTTTTGAACATTTTACACCCTGGGTAGAAATCACAGCTCAAAATTAAATAGTCTTTTGCATAAATGGTTTAGCAAAGTTCCAAATATATTGCCTGTGACTTGGTTAGTTAGGAAGTTTAATGGCATTTTCTTGGCTTTCAGTGAAATCATTTTCTTTCTGTGTTTTTTTAAAGATTTTGAGTTTTTCAATTTTTCCCTTATTCTTGCTTTCCTCCCCCAACCCGCAGAGAAGGCAGTCTGTTAGTAATTACGTTGTTTCCATGGTATATATACTGATCTAAGTTGAATGTGCTGAGAGAGAAATCATATCCTTAAGGAAGAAAAATAAAGTATAAGAGATAGCAAAATTATATAATAAGATAACTTTTTTTTCAAAATTGAAGGTAATAGTCTTTGGTTTTAGTTCTAACTCCAAAATTCTTTCTCTGGATACAGATGGTATTCTGCATTGAAGATAGTCCAAAATTGTCCCTGATATTTCCACCGATGGAATGAGCAAGTGCATCAAGGTTGATTATCACCCCCATGTTGCTGTTAGGATGTACAATGTTTCTCTGGTTGTGCTCATCTCGCTCAGCATCAGTTCATTCAAATCCCAACAGGATTCCCTAAATTGCCATCCGTCCTGGTTTCTAATAGAACAATAGTATTTTATGATATGCATATACCACACAGCTTGTTAAGCCTTTCCCCAATTGAAAGACCTTTACTTAATTTTCAATTCTTTGCCACCACAAACAGCACTGCTCTGAATATTTTTGTACAAGTGATGTTTTTACCCTTTTTCATAATCTCTTCAGGGTATAGACCCAGTAGTAGTATTGCTGCTTCAAAGGGTATGCACATTTTTGTTGCCTTTTGGGTGTAGTTCCAAATTGCTCTCCAGAAAGGTTGGATGAGTTCACAGCTCTACCAAAAATGCATTAGTGTCCCAGATTTCCCATATCCCTTCCAACATTGATCATTGTCCTTTCTGGTCATATTGGCCAGCCTGAAAGGTGTGAGGTGGTACCACAGATATGCTTTAATTTGCATTTCTCTAATAAGTAATGATTTAGAGCAATTTTTCATATAGCTATGGATAGTTTTTATTTCCTCAGCTTTAAATTTCCATTGCAAATGCTTTGCATATTCTTTAATTGGTGAATAGCTTGTTTTTTTGAAAATTTGAGTCTGTTCTTTGTATATTTTAGAAATGAGTCCTTTGTCAGAAATACTAGTTGTAAAAATTATATCCCAATTTGCTATATTTCTTTTGATCTTGGTTACAGCAGTTTTGCCTGTGCAAAAGCTTTTTGTAATGTAATCAAAATTATCTAGTTTGATTTTAATGATGTACTTATCTCTTCCTTGGTCCCTTTCCATATATCTGAGAGGTTTACTACTCCTTGATCTTCTAGTTTACTTATAACATTGTTTTTTTATGTCTAAATGCTGTATCCATTTTGATCTTATCTTGGTATGGAGTATGAGGTGTTGGTCTAATCTAAGTTTCTTTCATACTAACTTCCAATTTTTCCAACAGTTTTTATTGATTAGAGAGTTTTTATCCCAATATCTGGACTCTTTGGGTTTATTAAACAGATAATTACTACAATCATTTCCTGCTATTGCACCTAGTCTATTCCACTGATTCACCACTCTGTTTCTTAGCCAATACCAGAGAGTTTTGATGACTGATACTTTATAATACAACTTTATATCCGGTAGGGAAAAGCCACCTTCATTTGTACTTTTTTCCCCCCTGAATCCCTGGAAATTCTTGACTTTTTATTTCCCCATATAAATTTACTTGCAAGTTTTTCTAACTCATTAAAGTCATTTTTTTTGGAATTTTGTTTGGCAGGGCACTAAACAATAGTCTTGTTTTGGTAGAATTGCCATTTTTATTATATTAGCTCGACCTATCCATTGATGTTTGCTTAGGTATTTAAATCTGATTTTATTTGTGTGAGAAGTGTTTTGTACCTATTTTCAAAAAATGTTGGGGTTTGTCTTGTCAGGTAGACTCCTAGGTATTTTATATTGTCTGTAGTTACTTTGAGTAGAATTTGTCTTTCTAACTCTTTCTGTTGTATCTTGCTAGTCATATATACAGCAATATTGAAGATTTATGAGGGTTTTTTGTATTCTGAAACTTTCCTAAAATTGCTAATTATTTCTAGTAGTTTTTTACATGATGTTTTGGGATTTTCTAGGTTTACCATCTTGCCATCTGCAAAGAGGGAGAGTTTTGACTCTTCCTTACCAATTCTAATTCCTTCAATTTCTTTTTCTTCTCTTATTGCTGAAGCTAACATTTCTAATACAACATTGAATAGTAGTGGTGATAATGGACATCCTTGTTTCACCCCTGATTTTTTAGGGGATACCTCATAGGTTTATTATAATAACAGTTTTCCCAATATTGAACCAACCCTGCATTCCTGGGATAAAGCCTAATGTATTATCATAATATATTATCCTAGTGATAACTTGTAATCATTTTGCTATGATTTTATTTAAGATTTTTGCATCTATATTCATCAGGGAGTTAAGTCTTTAATTTTCTTTCTCTATTTTAACATTTCCTGGTTTAGCTATCAGCAAAATATTGGTGTTTTAGAAAGAGTTAGGCAGAATTCCATCTTCACTTATTTTCCCAAAGAATATATAGAATTGGAACTAGTTGTTCCTTAAGTGTTTGATAGAATTCACTTGTGAATTCATCTGGTCCTGGAGATATTTTCTTAGGAAGTTCAGTAATGGCTGGTTGAATTTCTTTTTTCTGAGATAGAGTTATTTAGCTTTTTTATTTCCTCTTCATTTAATCTGTACAACATATATTTTTTGCACTTAGATTATCAAGTTTATTTGCTTACAGATGGGCAAAATAATTTCATATTATTATTTTTATTTCCTCCACTTTGGAGGTAATTTCACCTTTTTTTTCTTTTTATCATGCTTGTAATTTGATTTTCTTTTTCTTAAAATTAAATTGACCAGTGGCTTATCAATTTTGTTGTTTTTTTCATAAAACCAGCTCTTGGTTTTATTTATTAGGTCAATAGTTTTCTTGCTTTCAATTTTATTAATTTCTCCTTTAATTTTTAGAATTCCTAATTTGTTATTTAATTGGGGGTTTTTAATTTGCTTTTTTCTCTAATTTTTTTAGTTGCACATTTAGTTCATTGATTTCCTCTTTCTCTAATTTATTCATGTAAGCATTTAAAGAAATAATATATCCCCTGACAGTTGCCTCCCACAGGTTTTGGTATGTTGTTTCATTATTGTCATTATCTAGGATGAAATAATTAATTCTTTCTATAATTTGTTGCTTAATCAACTCATTCTTTAAAATAGGGTTATTTAGTTTCCAATCAGTTCTGGTTCTATATCTGCATATGGTTTTTATTTCATCATGATCTGAAAAAGATGTATTCACTATTTCTATCTTTCTGCAACTGATCATTAGGATTTTTAAGCCCTAGTACAGGGTCATTTTTTTTTGTGAAAGTGCCATGTACTGCAGAAAAAAATTATATTCATTTCTATCAGTATTCAGTTTCCTCCATAAATTTTTCATATCTAGATTTGCTAACAATCTATTTACCTTCTTAATTTCCTTCTTGTTTATTTTATGATTTGATTTATCTAAATCTGAGAGCTGGAGGTTGATATCTCACACTGATAGACTTTTGTTGTCTATGTTTTTCTGTAGCTCTTTCAACTTTTCCTCTTAGAATTTTGGATGCTGTCCCATTGGGTGCATATATATATATATATATATATATATATATATATATATATATATATATATATGTGTGTGTGTGTGTGTGTGTGTGTGTGTGTGTGTGTGTGTGTGTGTATTTATATATTTAGTATTTGGAATTACTTTATTGTCTATGGTACCTTTTAGGAGGATAAAGTTTCCTTCCTTATCTCTTTTGATGCTATTTTTGCAGCTGCTTTGTCTGAGATAAGGCTGTCTACCCCTGCTTTTTTTCACTTCAGCTGAAGCAAAATATATTTTGCTCCAACCTTTTCCCTTTACTCTATATGTATCTCTCTGCTTCAAATGAGTTTCTTGTAAGCAGGAAATTGTAGGATTCTGGTTTTTAGTCTACTCTGCTATTCACTTACGTTTTAAGGGAGAGTTCATCACATTCACATTCAAAATTAGAATTACTAATCTTTTTATTGTCCTCCATACTATCTTCCCTCTATTTGTGTTTTCCCCCTTTTTTCCTTGTATCCATAATCTCCAGTATTTTGTTTCTGAATCCTGTCACCTTTAGTGTGCTTGCCCTCCTACATGTACCCATCTCCTTTTTCTTTCCCTTTTTCCTTTTCCCCCTTCTTCCTTCCCTTCCTTCTGCTAGCTCCCCCTTTTCACCCCCTCCCTCTCCCCCTCCCCTTTTCCCCTTTTGATACTTGAAAGGTTAGACAAGTTTCTTAACTTAATTGTGTGTAAGTTAACTTTAAGCCAAATCTGATGAAATGAAGATTCAGGTGCTTCTCACTTCTTCCCTTCTTTCCCTCTATTACAATAGGTCTTTTGTGCCCCTTAATGTAATGAGATTTACCCCATTCGATCTCCTCCAACCTCCAGTCCCCTTACTGTCCCCCCTTTTAAGGAGGAAATGTTTTTAAATCATTCTATCTGAGTTACAGAAAAGTCTTGAGTTTCCATCTCTTCTGGCTAAGTGTATTACCTCTAATAGAGTTACAGTTCTCCAGAGTTATTAGACTCTTTCTCCCAGGTAGGGATACATCCAGTTTCATCTTATTGGATAACAGTCTCCCGGATAAGGCATGAGTGACCATCACTTCTGGCCAAGTACATTTTCTCTAATAGAGATACAATTCTCATGCATTATGAGAATCTTTTACCCAGGTGGGGATATAGCCAGTTTCATCTTATTCGATACTAGTTTTTTTCTTTACCATTTTTTTAAACCTTTTCATGTTTCTTGAACTTCCTGTTTGATGTCCATGTTTTCTATTTAGCTCTGGTCTTTTCATCAGGGTATGTTGGAAATTTTCCATTTTGCTAAATGTCCATGTTTTCCCCTGGAAGAGAAGGCTCAACTTTTCCAGACAGTGGATTCTTGGCTACATTCCAGGCTCCCTTGCTCTTCAGAATATAGAATTCCAAGTCCCTTGATCCCTTAATGTTGATGCAGCCAGGTCCTGCGTAATCCTTACTGTGGTTCCTTGGTATTTAATTTTTTTTTCTGGGCTGCTTGCAGGATTTTTTCTTTTATCTGATATTTCTGAAATTTGTCCACAACATTCCTTGGTGTTTTCATTTTAGTATCTCTTTCTGGAGGGGGACTGGTGTATTCTTTCAATAACTACTTTGCCCTCTGGTCCCATGAAATCAGGGCAATTTTCCATCACTAAATCCTGTAATGTTAAGTCCAGGCATTTTTTTTTTCTCTTCAATGTTCTCAGGAGGATCAATAATTCTCAGATTCTTCCTTTTCAATTGATTCTAGATTTCTTCTATTTTTTGATCTTTTGGTTTTGTTGAACAGAATCCTGTTGTCTCATGAAGTCATTAGTTTCTACTGATTACATTTTTTTAGAGAAGAATTTTTTCATTTATCTTTTGCAAGTTCTTTTTCAGTTGGCCAGTTCTGTTTTTGAAGTAGTTTTCCATTTCCCCATGTGTAGTTTGAGAGAATCATTTTCTTTTTGCATTTTCCCAATTGGAGTTTTGAGAGAATTATTTTCTTTTTTTCCATTTGTCCAATTGAGGATCTGAGAGCATTAATCTCATTTTGTATTTGTCCAACTGTATTTTCCAAGAATTTGTTTTCTTTTGTGTGAGATATCAATTTTCTCTTGTAACATGTTAATTTTCTCTTGAGCTTCTTTTCCCAATTTTTCCAATTGTTTCTGTTTCCTGATTTCTTCAAGTAAATCATTCTGGGCTGGAGACTAATTTGTATTCTTCTCAGAAATGCTAGATCTTTCTGGGTTAGAATCTATTTCTTTTAAGTATTTCTCCATGAGCTCTCCTTTCTACTAACCTTGCTTCAACTTTCTTGGATCCTGTGTTGTGGGGAGGGGCTGACTCTCAGCGGTTTGCTTTTGAAAACCCTAGAGGCTTTGTTCACCTGACTTAATAATTCCAAAGGATGGCCAGTAGGGAGCAATTTTTGATTTCTCTGGAGTGTTTGAGGTCCTTAGCAGCAGGGTCTGAGTTGACCTGTAACAATGAGCTGAGCCCTGGGGGAGGGAGTTAATTTCTGTTTCATTTGAGTGAACTCTGTTGCCCACACCTGAGCCTGAAGGAGTCGGGGGTTATTTCCCTTTTGTTCTGGTAAGGAGGCTCCACTCAAAGTATGGAACTCAGGTCCTGGTCCAGCTGTTTGATTTCAAGGGGTACTCAGCAACTCTCTGTGCTGGAATTCACCCTCCGGTCACTCCTCTAAAGTGGTTTCTCACCCCTGCCACTCACCAAAGTCTCTGGCTGAGTCTAGTCCTCTGGCTTCCTCTGGCTGCTTTCCATGTGCTGGCCCTCTGGTCTCTGCTCTCAGTTCACCCATGGTCCCCTCAGACAGACCTTGTTGGTAGCTGTTCTCCTAGCTTCTCTAACTGGGTTTTGTCAATCGAATTTCTGTTAAGAGGTTCCTTTCATGTTATTTTTGAGTGGAATTAGGAGTACTTAACACAGTGCCTGTCTTCTCTCCGACATCTTGGCTGGAAGTGGAAGATGTGGAAGATTTAAGAAAAACCTGGAAAACTTATATGAAATGATGCAAAGTCAAATGAGCAGAACCAGGAAAACACAGTATACAGTATTAGCTATATTGTGTGATGTTCAAGTATGAATGACTTCGCTCTTCTCTGTAACACAATGATCCAATGCAAGGACAAATAGCTCATGAAAGAAAATGCCATCCCTATTTTAGATAAAGAGCTGATGGACTCTGATTTAGATCAAAGTATAGTTTTTTTCAATTCTTTTTAATTTTTTTCCTTCTGATATACTTTTTCTTTCACAACTCTGACTAATATGGAAATATGTTTTACATGACACACAGAGAATCAATATCAAGTTTTTAGAAATATTAAGGAAGAGGGAGGGGAAGAAGGGAGAAAAATTGGAATTCAAAATCTTATAAAAATGAATGTTAAAAATTGACTTGACATGTAATTGGGAAAAATATTATTAAAATAACAGAAATAAGCATTTATATGATACTTCCCATGTACCAGAAATGGTGCTTAAAAACTTTTTATAGATATTGTCTCTCTTGACTCTCACAACAACCCTACAAATAGGTACTACTATTATCCTCATTTTATGGATAAGGGAACTGAGTCAAACAGCGATCAAGCAACTTGCCCAGGAGAGCACCATTAGTGTATGAGGTCAAATTAAAACTCAAGTTTTCTCCAACTAGAGATCTATTACTATATGCACTGTAACTGCCTCTGAATAAACCATGATATCTTTTGAAAGTAAAATTATTTTTGTCTCCTTTTTGTATACGATTATTAACTGAATATCTTTTTCTTACTTTATTGTATAATCAATTTTTCTGCAACTATACTTAATGACTCTACCAACAAGGATATCCTTGATTTATCCCTGATCATTTTGGAAAGCTTCCTGTCTCCATTGCAAATAATACTTTTGTTTTTTAACAGATACTGCTCAACACTTCAAAGTAAAATTAACTTATTCTGATGCTTCTTAGTATTTTTTACCTGGAATGAGCACTGAATTTTGTTAAAGATGTTTTTTTGATATTTTATTTATGTGATACATCAATTTTATTTTCATTTGTGCTAGTGAGTGCTAATAGGATAGCCTTCTATTGATATTGCATGATGACAAAGTTTTGGACAATTTTGAAGAACTGATACTGAGAATTACCAAAGAACAAATGAAAGAGATCCTTTGAGGGCAACATCTTACAAGTAAAGTATTATATGGATTTAAATGTATGTTTGAAAAAATGTACTGTGCTGGTCATGTGGTAATAGCAAAGGTTGAAATAATAATTTGCCAGTTGACATTCTTTCAATGTCCAGAGAAAGTGAGAAGGGACCTTGATACTTTGTGTGATTACTCTGTGGTGTACTTGTGAGAAAACATGGATAACAGTCACATGGAATGAGCAAGAAAAATTAAGTTGTGATCAGAATCATTGCAGGAGATACTTATGATAATGACACATTTATATTATAAGTAGGGCAAAGTTGTATTAATTTTTATATAGGCAAGACTGTGATGGTGCCCCTAGTCCTGGAATAATCAAATATGATAAGAGAAAGGATTTTCTTCAATATATTGACATAGTACCTTTGCTAAATTTTTTTGTGTCAACATTCATTAGGAATATCTGTATATAATTTTTTCTTCTACTTTTAATTCTCTGTTTGATATATCAAAATCTTTTTATAGCAGTCTTGTAAAAATTAAATCTATCTCTATTTTTATAGATAATTTATATAAAATATGGTTAAGTCTGTCCTTAAATATTTCACAAAAGTTTATTTTATGTCCATCTAAATCTGGCTTTTTGGGGCTTGTTGGGAGGTAAGATGTGGTAGGGTAGAATTCAGTAATAGCTTTCCTATCTTCTGCATCAGAAATAATACTTTTTTTTGTTGTTACCAATAACATCATTTTTTAAAATAAATTTATACTTGTCTTATTTAAACTGTCAGTTATATTAGCAAATATTAAAGTATAATTGCTTCTTACAATTTCCTTTTCCCCCTTGTGACTAGTAGAGATCCCTCTCCTCAAACACTTCAAATTCTCCAGATTTCACTATAGATTACTTGGTGTATCAAGGAGGTGACCATGCATTCTCATATGCTATCTGTTACTCTGTAATCCAAAGAAGCAGGTAGGAGTCCACCAAGCTCTCTAGTGATCATGCATCTATTTTACAAGTACTAGACTTGTATTTTGTGAAAAGAGTCATGACTACCACATTGATCATATAGCCCAGGTAATATTTGGTTATCTTTTGACTTTATATCACTATTTTTCTGAATATATCCTTTTCCTTTCACCAGCAATTCATCTATTAGAACAAAGAATAATAAAGAGAATAAAAAAACTGTGCAGTAAAACTAATCAATAAATCAATCAAATCTCATATTATACAGTGTCCCTTATACATGACCTTCTACCTCTGCAAAGAAGGGAAGGAGTTGCATTTTTTGATCTTTTCTTTGGTTTCATAATTACACAATACAGCCCATTTTTTGAAAGAGGATTTTTTTTAAAAGACCATATATTACATGAGAGTTTGAGTAGGTCAGGTAAAAGTTTGATGGATAAGGAGTAAAATATTTGAGATTCTAGTCCCATCTCTGTTGTTAACTAACCATGTAACCTTGAGTAATCATTTTCTTTCTCTGAGTCTCAATTTTTTTAGTGGTAAACTGAGAGGACTGGAAGGGATAATCTTCAAGTTTCTGACTGTATCTCACTTATGGGCAGTAAATCAATACTGTCAATGGGGAATGTTACAATATTATTAACTTGTTTTAGTGTAAGCTGCTTTGTTCACATCATATCAAATGATTGATATGTCTTCTGCCTTTTTAAATTTCTTAATTATTTTAAACCTTATTGTTTTGAATTATGGCTACACAGATACCTCAACATCCTTTATTTGATTACTCTGAGTTCATCTTGATTAGTTTCAGTATAAATAACTGTTTTCAATGTTTAGTTTATTTAACAAAGTGCTTTAGATACATGCTAAAAAGCATGATTTCTGTCTTCAAAGGACTTAGTCTATTTACTAAATAAAATGTAATAATTGTGAGTAGAATATGGAGACTATTGCATTTTATTTTTCATTTCTAAGTTTAAAGCCTTTTAATATATTCTGCTATTATGAGTGAATATTTTTTGATTTTCTGGAACATTCACAGTAAATCACAGCTCTCAAAGGAAAAGAAATATTTTCCTGATTACAGAAAGAACATATGACAGAATGCACCATAATAACAACACATATCACAGGTCCCTATGTGATACACTGAGACATATATAACTCAAAAGAAATTTTAACTTCTAGTGATAGTGACTTTGTGTAGAGCCTGGAGCAGTGTCATTTTCCTGACCTTTCTGGGTGAACTACACATGACCTCTCTGAAAAGCAGCACAGACCTTTGCTTTTGCTCTAGGCTTTTTCTTGATCCTATATCTTCTTTCAGGTTACTTTAACTTTTTGTTTTTTAGGGATGAAGGGGAAAAATGAAGGGGGGAGAGAGAGAGAGAGAGAGAGAGAGAGAGAGAGAGAGAGAGAGAGAGAGAGAGAGAGAGAGAGAGAGAGAGAGAAGAAAAAAGAAGAAACACTTAGCTGAAGCTTCGAAGACTCCCCTCACCCCCAGGCTTATTTCTTCCTTACTTCCACCATCACTCTATTAATAACAGACAACGTTTTCATTAAACGATGCACTTTCCCGCTCCAGGATAGACTTGAGTTTTCTGTACGGATCATTATAAGGATCCCAAGAGAGCTTCTTCAACCACACAGTCTTCACAACAGAGACAGGAACTAACTATTCCTCTCTATACCATACAATATACAGATCCCAAGAGTGAGAAAGACCTAATAACCCACAAGTGAAAGAGGTACAGATCTAGTTATCAAATTCCATTCTGTAGGGTAAAAGCATCTTCGTTCAAAGTTCTCATTTAAAGACTTTGTGGATAAAATACGTTTCCCAGCTACCCCTGGATGGCAGGAAGTCATCTCCATTGCATTACAATTATCTTTGTGGTGTTCTTTACCTCCCCCCCACACCACTCCAAAGAAATGATGAAGTCTACTCAATCACATTAAAATAGTTTCAGTCATTTGGGGAGTTTGAGGGTGAGTGGAATGCAAAGCTTAAAGGAAAATATTTTTTTCCCTTCATTTCAGTTTAATATTGGAAGAAATGGAGTTTTGAAAGACAATGAATTAGACTTTCTTTCCCTTTTCCTTTTTTTTCCTGGTTAAACTCATATTCTTGATCCCCTTTTTGTCTTTATAGTGTATTAAATAAGTGTAGCAATTCATTTCAAGGTAGTAAAAGGCACAGGGTGATTATTTTTCTCATTTATTTATATACTCATTTGTTGTTACATTTCTTCTCTATTTTGGACATTGTGAAAAATAATTTTATAGGCACTTAATGGGGGGAAAATCAGCATCCAAAATAGAAAGAGCCAAAAATGAGGCTATGTGTGCAGTATGATTTGACAATTTTGTCCTCTGAAAGCTTGTGAGTAAACAATGGACATGGTGAAATGACATAGTTTTTGAGAAAGTTATAAAGCATTCCAGTTTATAACTTTGACTCCATCTTTTATTAAACTATCAATCATTTAATTACTTATTGCTAGAATCACAATAATTATCACATGAAATGTAAAATACCAATTTTCAAAATATTTTTTCAGTTTATTTTTTAATAGTATTTTATTTTTCCCAATTAATGTCAAGGTAATTTTTTTTTACCATTAACTATTACAAGGTTTGAATTTCCAATTTTTCTCTCTTTTTTCCTTCCCTTTTCCTAAAATGGTGGATAATATGATATGCTCTATATGTGCCATGATGCAAGACAAATTTCTATATTAGTCACAATTATTTCATATCATAAGGGGAAAAAACCACAAATAAGACTGAAGTAAACAAAAATTATGCTTTGGTCTGCATTCAGAGTTTATCAGTTCCATTCTGTAGGATAAAAGTATCTTCATTCAAAGTTCTCATTTAAGAACTATGTGGATATTGACAGTGGATAGCATTTTCTTTCACTAGACCTTTGTACTTTTCTTAGATCATTGAATTGCTGAGAAGAGTTATATTAGTCATGGTTGACCATCACACAAAATTTTTGATACAATGTACAATGATTTTCCTGTTCTATTCATTTGACTTTGCCTCAATTTATACAATTACTTCCAGGTTTTTCCGAAATATGCCTCTTCATCATTCTTATTGCACAATAATATTCCAGTACATTCATATACTACAGTTTGTTCAGCCATTCCCCAATTGATGGTCATTCCTTCATTTTCCAAAATTTTACCACCTTGAAAATGACTGTATAAATACTTTTGCACATGTAGTTTATTTTCCATTTTTTATGATTTCTTTTGGACACAGGCCTAGTTGTAGTATTGCTGGATCAAAGACTTTTACACAGCTTGGCTGTCAAGTGGGTGTACTTCCAAATGACTCTCCAGAAGGGTTGGATGGTTAACAGTTGCACCAACAGTGCATTAGCATCTCAATATTCCCATTTTCTTTCTAATATTTATCATTTTTCTTTTTGTCATATTAGTCAATCTCTTAAGTGATTTCTTTATCTGAAAATAGCCTGTTCATATCCTTTGACCATTTATCAATTGGGGAATGTCTTGCATTCTAAGAAATTTGAATTAGTTCACTTTGTATTTAGAAATGAGGCCTTTATCAGAGACACTTGCCATAAAGACTGTTTCCCCAATTTCTATTTTCTTTCTTATCCTGTTTGCATTGGTTTCATTTGAGCAAAAGATTTTAAATTTAACATAATCAAAATTATTATTTACATTTTTAAATGTTCTATAATGTTTGGTCATGAACCTATAACTCATTATATTTCTAGTTTAAATACCTGAATGATATACTGCTTGGTGCTTATGTGTTTAGTATTGCTATGATTTCTTTGCATGTGATATCTTTCAGTAAGATGTAGTTTCCTTCCTTTTCCCTTTTAATTAGATCTATTTTGGCTTCTGTTTTGTCTGAGATCAGAATTGTTACCATTGTGATTTTGTTGTTGTGTTTCTCTCTGATTTTTTTTATAACTCACTGTGTTATCTGCTCTCATTTTAAGGAAGAGTTCACCTCATTCACTTTCACAGTTATGATTACTCACAGTGCGTTTTCTTCCTTCCTAGTTTTCCTCCTCTTTGTCCTGTCTTTCCTTTCAACCTTTCCTTCCTTGACAGGATTTTGCTTCCATTTACTGTCTCCTTCAGTCTGGTTTTTCTCTATTTTTTACATGATTTATTTATTTGTTTTCACATTACTACAATAATCTTTTTGTGAAAATAAATATAAAACCCCACTCCCCCCCACAAGATAGAGAAACCTGAAGAGAAATAAAGTATGAGGGGAAAAAGTGTACTTCAATCTGTGTTCAGATACCATCAACTCTGTCTCTGGGAGGGGTGACATTCTTTTTTATAAGTCTTTCAGAGAACTTGCCTCAATATTTTTCCTACAGTTACTATTGTTAACTGTATATTTTCCTCCATTATAGTCCTCCCCACTCCCATTTATTCTATTTTCTCTCTCCTCTTATCCTGTCCCTCCTAGAAGTATGTTGTATCTGACTCCCCTCTCCTGTGATCTTCATTCTTTTCTATCACCTACACCCTCTCTCCTCTCCTTTTGTCCCTCTCTCCCATCCCTTTCTCTCTCCTTTTTCCTCCAGAGTAACATAGATTTCTATACCCTATTGAGGGTGTATGCTATTTCCTCTTTGAGACACTTAGGCTGATGAGAATGATGGTTCACTAATTTACCTTCACCTTCCCCCCCCTTCTATGCCATTGCAAAAGTTTTTCTTGACTCTTTTATGTAAAATATCTTAGCCCATTCTGCCTTTCCTTACTCTTTCTCCCCAGTGTATTCTTTATCACCCACTAATTCATTTTATACCATTATATTCAGCTCCCTCCTGTGCCTTGTCTTCAAATTGTTATTATAAATGAGAAAGTTCATTTGAGTTATCAGTATCTTCCTCCCATACAGTTCAATATCATAAAATTTCTCATAATTAGCCCTTCCCATCCACCTATGGTTTACCTGAGTTCTTCCTCTACTTGAAGGTCAAACTTTCTTTTTATCTCTGATCATTTCAGCAGGAAAGTTGAAGTTCCTCTATTTCATTCCATCTTTTTCCCAGAAAGGATGTTCAGTTTTGGTGGGTAGTTGATTCTCAGTTGTAATCCAAGCTCTTTTGCCTTCCAGAATATCATATTCTAACTCCTACAAGCCCTTAATGTAGACACTGCCAAATCTTGTGTAATCCTGGTTGTAGAGCCATGGTAATTGAATTGTTTCTTTCTGGCTGCTTGTAGTATTTTCTCTTTGATTTGGGAGTTTTTATTTTAGACTCTCATTCATGAGGTGAGTAGTGGATTCATTCCATATCTGTTTTGTTCTCTGGTTTCAGGATATCGGGTCAATTCCCTTGACAATTTATTGAATGAGCCTCTGCAGTTTCTTCTTTTGATTATGCCTTCCAGGTAGTCCAATGATTCTGACATTGTCCCTTTTGGATCTATTTTCAAGGTCAGTTGTTTTTCTGAGATATTTTACATTTTCTTCTATTTTTTTAAAAGTATTTTTTTTTTTGGAATTTGTTTGATTAATTCTTGACATCTCATAGAATCATTAACTTACTTGCCTAATTCTAACTTTTAAGATGTTTTCCTCAATTAATTTTTGTACTTCCCCCCACCCCCATTTGGCCAATTGTACTTTTTTTAAAGGAGTTTTTTTCCCAGTGCATTTTTGTATCTCCTTTTCCATTTGATCAATTCTACTTTTTTAAGCAGTTGTTTTCTTTTATTTCCAAGCTGTTGACTCATTTTTCATAATTTTCTTGCATCACTCATTGCTTTCTCCAATTTTTCTTCTACCTCTCTTATATGATTTTTTTTAGCTTTTTGCAAGGCAATGGGGTTAAATGGCTTGCCCAAGCTCACATGGCTAGGCAATTATTAAGTGTCTGAGGCCAGATTTGAACTCAGGTCCTCCTGAATCCAGGGCCAGTGCTCTATCTACTGTGCAACCTAGCATCTCCAATTTTTATATGATTTTAAGCCTATTTTTTTTTCATTTTGTAGCTCTTCCATGAGTATTTTACACCCTGGATTTCACACCACTCTTCATTTTGGGGGAAAGGGATTGTCTATAGGCATTTTGACTTTGTTGTCCTCTTCTGAGTTTGTGTCTTGACTCTCATTATAATAGTTTGTTATGATCAGATTCTTTTTTGACTCCTCTTTCTTTTAAAATTTGAACTCCGCTCCTGAGGTGAAAGGGAAACTGTCTCAGATGTCTTATGCCAGAGGCTTCAGAGCATGGCGAACCTCTGTGTTTGGTATTGGGGGTGGTTGGTGCTGATGGAGACAAGCTATAGGGATCTGCCAGCCTCCATAATGTTGAGCCAGAGTCCTACTATTACTGTCTGATCTGTATTGGGGCCAATGAGGTATTCTTGCATTTCTCTGGGATACACTGAAGCACTTAGTGAAACAGCTTCTGGAGACTGCATGTTCGTCATACATGGTAGGGGTCCTATAGTGGTAGTTGCTTATTTGTTTGGGCACCTGCTATTGTTTTGGCACTCATAGGTTTGGTAGCTACATATTTGCCAGTGTCCACATTGAAGTGAGTGGAGATTGCTGTTTTCTCTGGGACTACACTGAAGCTACACTGACTTGTTTCTCAGAGCCAGAGTCTGCATGTTCCCCTGGTTGTGCTGAGGCACATGTCAGTGAGAGGTTCTAGTACTGGTCAAGGATTGGCTACAACCTTATAGCTCAGGATCTACCACTGATTGGGACTTCCTGGGATACTTTCTGTCATGGACAACACTCCCCTTTCACCTGATTGGGTGTTCTTGTCGAACTTCCAAGCTTGTTAGGCTCAGATTGTTTCACACTCTTTTTTGCTGCCCCACTGTTCCAAGATTTGCTGTATGGTACAATTTTGCAGTTATGTGGAGGTGAACATGGAAGAGTTATTTTACTCTTACTCTTCTATTTTGACTCTGAGAAAATGATAGATATGTAGTTTATTTCTTGATATTCGAATAGAGTATAAGATGTAATAGACAGTTTTGTACAACTAAATGTCCTCTGAAAGATTTTTTCAGGTAAAAGAAGGCTTTAGAATACATATAAAATGTAAAATTTAGTGACTATATTGAATTGAAACAGTTACTAGTATTTGGTGAATTTCACTGATTTATATTTCTGGGAAGAATAGTATTGATTTTGCACAAAGACCATTGTCAGGCATATAAAACAAAGACCTTTATTATAAATTAGAAAGATATAAATGGAAAACTGCAAGAGTTAGAAAAGGAAAAAATTCAAATTGATATAATAAGAAAAACTGGTGATGACACCATTTATGTAGAGTTTCCCAAAGTATTTTTAGCTCTAATATATGAACTATTCAGTATATACCATGTAAAACTAATAGGTTATCTAACATTATTTCCATTAATATTTTGTAGTGAAATTTTAAGATACATGGGTCAGATTAAATCCTTTAGCTCATTGTTTCCACTGAACTGTGGGGAAGTCAAAAATTTTATCTGTTCTCACTTACTATCAATTCATAAAGGGATATATAAATAGCAGCATTCATAATCACTATCATCATAATGAGACTATATCATTTCTATCAACTAGCTCCATTGTTATTTTTTTATTTGAAAATTTCCCTAACTTTATTTCTAGCTTGTCTTTTCCCCCCTTTTGGACACAAAGAGTTCCATTTACATGACATTCCAAATCATGATTCTGTGCCTTTCCTTATGAATAGAATATTCTCTCTTCCTCCTTATATTTTAGAACTCCTAGCTCCCTTCAATTTTCAGTTCATTTGCCTCATTCAACAAGCCTCCTCTAGTTCTCTGGTTCTGATTTAGTTCTTTGAGATTCATGACAATGATCCAAGGTATCCAATCTAAAATTTTCTTTAATCTGCCTGAAAAAGCAAATAATTGCCCAATTATGTCTCATTTTTCCCCCTCTGCAACAATACTTTTGTGCATGTTGAAAGCAAGGTAGCAAGGAAAGTAATTTTAAATACCTATGAAATGCTAGATACTCTAGCAAACACTTTGTAAATATCTCATTTGATCCTTACAACATTGTGTGTGTGTGTGTGGGGGGGAGCTACCATTTTTATTCAAAATCCTAGTGAAGGAAAATAAGATAAAGTTGGGTTGTGACTTGTACAGGGTCACATGGTTAGTATTTGAGTCTAAATTTGTTCTTAGATTCACTCTATGCCACTAACTTGCTTCTAGAAAGCTGTTTGAAGTATTATAAATTTTTTTCTGCAGCAATCAAAAACCATTATGACCATGCTGCTATTTGTACAGCAGCAATTGCATCAAAAGCTGACCATTTCTAAACTTAATGTGTTCTTACAGTTTCTCAACCTCTCATCAAATTACAATAATTACAACAAATATTTGACATTCTAGTATAGATCAGCTCCCAATGAATGGTCACATAGCTATTCATATTCTTTTTTGCATCATACACACTGCCCTGGAGTAGCTTACGTATTCCCTTCTGTTCTCCTATAATTGTTCCTCATCAACTGCATAATCAAGTGATTAAGGTGTTATGAATGTTTGTGTTGATTCATTGAAAAGCACAAACTACCTGAAAATCTTGATTTTAAAACTCCTGCAGAAATGAAACTCATCTTTCCTTTCATTGTGTCTTAGGGCTAGGTTTCAATTTAAACTTATTCTCTTCCTATATTACTATTCTTCATTCTTACAAAATTTTTAAATAAACTGGTGTGCAACATTGATCAGTTGTTCGCTAGAACTTTTTTTTAGTCTGCAATCAGAGAATCACAGATAGACAAGAAGAAGGTAATGTCTGAAGATATTCATGGTTAAATTATATAAATAAACAAATATATCATTAATATATCATTTATTATATCATTTTTTGTTATCTAGTAGAAAAGTACATATTTAAATTATAACTATTAATTGCAACTATCACTTAGGCAGCTGAAAATTTAAAAAATTCCTTTCTCCACAACAGAGTTGGTAAAATTATTCTATTATTTTCTGCCACCTATATATGAAAATGATCATTTTTATTTCATTATTATTTATAAACAAAACACAGAAACTCAATGTGTAAACAGATTTAAGATTTTTTTATCTGATTTTGGCCAAAATATTTTAAAGCTTTGTTCAAATAAAACATATAATATCAAAATTAAGATTACATATAATTGTATTGTGTTAAACATTTCAAATTGTAGTTTATTTCATTAAAATATTATTTTTATCCAAATCTTTTAGAGAAAAAATTTTAGTATGAAACCTCATAGATATATGCCAGTCTATAAGGTCTTGATGAACTGCTTGTTTCAATTTCTACATAATATTCCACATAAAGTGTCTGTAATTATTTTATTAGAATATATAAAATTAATATATAATTTCATAATATACATATAATAAATTTTTAGCTTATAGTTCTATAATATTATCTTTCATTTGGAGAATTTAGGGCAAAATTTATCACAATAGTTTTTGTAAGTACTTAATACATTTAAAAGTTTCTACAAAGCTTTTGTGTAGCTTATTAAATTACCATATATTTAGAAAACTTTTAGTCGTTGTTGAAAGGGGTTCATGGAACAAAAAAATTGGATTATTGCTTCATTTATTGATGTTATCTCTTGAAAGTAATCTTGACACCCATTAAAAAGAAACATTTCCTTAAACAAAGAACATATAAAGAGGCTTCTGTATGAAACCATTAATCTCCAATCTATATGGCTAGTTGTTTAAATTTCAAGTTTAACTTCCAATACAACTTTGCTTCTTCATCTCCTCTTGAATTTTCATGCACTATCATTTTTAATTGACTTAATGATTATACTATTTTCATTTTTTTCTTTCAACTCTTTTACTGCTTCCTATGTAAAGGCATTCATTGTAAAAATAAGTTTAGACACACACATGCACACACACACACACACACACACACACTCCCACAATTTGTGTCAGATAATGTAAATCAGTCCCTCATATCTCTAGGAAGAGATGGGAGCATAATTCATACTCTATCCAAGAGACATTGGTTTGTCCATACTAGATCATGATTGTCTACCTACATTGATTATTGTTTTTGAGCCTTTCAAAGTTGTTTTCCTTTACAATATTGTAGTCATTGTAAAAAACTACTTGTAGTATAAAAGAGTTAAAAAAAATTAAGTCATCTTGGGGTTTAAAAAATCTATTTCTTCTATTATTTCTTAGAATAAAATAATATTTTTACTTGCATATACTGTAATTTTTAGGTTATTTGATTTATTGCTTTTAAAAATTTTTATTGACATAACTAATCTATTGATCTTTTATTTCTCTTTTTTAATTATATAGATATTTTATTTGTTTTCTAATTATATACCATAGTAGTTTCTACCTATCATTTTTTGGTAAGCTTTTGAATTTTACACTTTTTCCTCCACCCACTCTTTCCTCCCCCCTCCCCCCACAGAAGACAATATGATCATTTTTTCATTGTTTCCTTGCTATGCAATCATCAAAATTGAATGTGTTGAGAGAAAAGAAATATTCTTGAGGAAAAAATAAAATATTAGAGTTAGCAAAATTACGTAGTACATAAGACACGTTTTTTTTTTTTTTAATGGAAGGTAATAGTCTTTGGTTTTTGTTTAAACTGTAGTTCTTTCTCTGGATACAGATGGTATTCTCCATCACAGAAATCCTAAAATTGTCCCTGATTATTGCAATCAATGATGGAATGAGTTAGTCCATTAAGTTTAATCATCACCCCAGTGGTTGCTGTTAGGGTGTATAATGTTCTTCTGCTTCTGCTCATCTTGCTCAGCATCAGTTCAGTTCATGCAAGTTTTTCCAGAATTTTCTGAAATCCTATCCTTCCTGGTTTTTAATAGGACAATAGTGTTCCATAACATAGATATATCTCAATTTGTTCAACCATTTCCCAATTTATGGGCATCCCCTCGATTTCCAATTCTCTGCCACTACAAACAGAGCAGCTATGAATATTTTTGTACAAGTGATGTTTTTACCCTTTTACACTTTTTCATGATCTCTTCAGGGTATAGACCCAGTAGAGTTATTTCTGGATCTAAGGGTGTGCACATTTTTATTGCCCTTTGGGCATAGTTCCGAATTGCTCTCCAGAAAAGTTGGATCAGTTCACAGCTCCACTGATAATGCATTAGTGTCCCAGATTTCCCACATCCCTTCCAACATTGATCATTGTTCTTTCTGATCACATTGGTCAATCTAAGAGGTGTGAGATGGTACCTTAGAGATACTTTAATTTTCATTTCTCTCATCAGCAATGATTTAGGGCAATTTTTCATATGACTATGGATCACTTTGATTGCCTTTGCATATCCTTTGACCATTTGTCAATTGGGGTTATTTCTCTTTTTTGATGATGAAGATATATAGAGACATTTTTTAAACCAAAGTCTGCTTTAGCTCCAAAATATTTGTTATATTGCCTCAGTATTACTATTTTTTTCCATAATAAAATCTTCTTTTGGTTTTGTGATTTGTTCCTTTATTCCTAAATTCTTTTGGCTAAATTATAGCTTTAAGTTATTGAGTCTCAATTTTAAGTTAAAATAATTTTTAAAGGCACTTTATATCTACTTTTCATATATTAAACATGTTCATGTACATACAGAAATAGATACATATAAATATACACAAGAAATCATACATACATATATGTTGTTCCCCTAATAACCTGCAGCAGAATGCAAATTACTTTAGGGGAGGTAAATGGATAATTTCATTTTTCTCTTTATATTCCTGTTATAATGACTGACACAATGACTGGCAAATAATAGGTACTGAGTAAGTATGTGTTGAGTTAAGAAAAATAAAATTCTTTCACTATAGACTTGGGAAATCAAAGGTACCTTACCCTTAACTAACTAGAAAAGTCCTCATGGAAGAGTTATCATAGTTTCAAGGTTCTCTATATGTCCGTATTTTTAAAAGTCATAACTTATGAGATACTTCCATTGTATTTGCTTTTATTATGTATTTAATACAATTATTTCAAAGGAAAATTGTAATGGAATGGTTTGTTAAGAATAAAATATTTTTAAAATATTCCCCCTGCTATATACTCTATCAGTGGAAAGAATAGACATGTTTGCAGAGCATGTGCAGCCGTGATGTATATGTGGAAAAGACATATGTGGCCAAAATACACATGGATTAGGGAACATATTCTCTGAGGATAAAGGGCTGCTGATGTTCTAGTGATTTTATGGCAGTACTACCACCAGATCTTCTCTCCAAGCAGTCTGGTTTTCCTTATAGTGGTCTCATAAGACTTTGCAGGGTACTATACTGGTATCATTTTTTTTGCTGATGTTGGTCTTCCAGTCTTCTTTTTCCTAGCTTTGTGTTCTCAAACTTTTGGTTTAGCTGAAATACTTGACTGTTTTGCTAAAGGAAGAACAATTGTTATGATTTTCTTTTGTCCTGATGGCTTTAGAAAAAGCAAAGGTCTTTCCTTGGACCACTAAAAAGCTTCCCCTTGAATTTTCATGCTTTGTTGCTTCAGTCTTGGACACTGAAGCCTCTTATCTCCCTGACAGGAAATTCTCACTAAGTCCATTTAAAACAACAATCAGGGTCTTCCAAGCTAGTTAAAACTTCAATTTTATTATTTTCTTTGATTTTTTCTTCCTAGATCTTGTCAGAGACCTCAACCTAGCTTATGAGAAGTATTTTGTCTATGTCCCAAATGTACATACCTGAAAGTTAAATTATAAAGCTCAGCAAATTTGCAGTCATATACAATCATCTTTTTTTTTTTACCACAAAATGTTTGTTTTACTCCATAAAGATGTATTAATATAAAGAATAATAAAAAGGGAAAAATGATTATGGAAAAAATCAATACATAGAATGAACTGGTAAAGGTCTGCCTCAGAAGTTGTCAGAGACCGGGGAGCATGAAGAGTAGGAGCCCTACAAGCAAACTCTTTTTTCTGCTTAAAACTTTTGCAGTCATTTCCCATCAGTAGACAACTTCCTTGTTACTGGCTAACTGCAGCAGGGATACCATAACATCTAGTATCACATTGCCATGAACTTTGCTTATCTTACTTCTAAACATCTGTCATGGTCTTATGTGTAGAATGACTCAGGGATGAAAATGGCATTTTTAATATTCACAAAGCATTTTATATTTGAACCTTATGAAAATCTTATAAATCATATAGTTTAGAAATTATTGTAGGTATTATGCAGTCAAATATGTTATGGTAGCTAGGCAGTACATTATGAAAAATTTTTAGGGAGCAGTGTCTAGAATTACTTTGAACATAAGAAACAAACAATTATATACATACATATATTATGCCTATATTGACAATATTTATACACCTTTATACATCTATACACATAATAAATATATTTACATACATGTGGGCAATTCATATACATGTAAATACATATATAATTATACATATAATGATATTTACCTGTAGGCTTACATATACATGTATATATATATATATATATGAATACACATACAACACACTCATATGCATGTAACTATAAAATGCAGCCATATAGAGTACATATGTATGCATGTGCATACACACATTTTTGTGTGCCTATTACCCTTGGCTTTATAATTAGTCTTCAAGGATATACATTTAGGAGCATATGGGATGCTGGCTCTCATCTCCTCTAACTATCCATTTAGCTACACACAAACACAGACATGGGAGTATATAATTTACATATATGATGATAGATAACTAGCTAGCTAGCTAAATGGATGCCACCATTGAACATATGTGTATGGGTCAAATATCCAGTTAGAAAACTGTCAAGGCTACTCCAACCCCTTCTCACCTCATGGCAAATTTGGGTTTCAATATCTACAGACTGCCTTATATTATATATTTTCTTTTCTCCCATTATCTTGAAAGTGGTTGAAACCTTGAAAAGAATATCTTGTTTTCTGTCTTATATTTAATACCCCACTGTCACTGGGGTGACTCAATTTCTTCTTCAAACTATCTTTTAACTCCATTGCCTTCCTAGGCATGCTTCACTTTATTGCCTAGCTGTCTTCTTGTCAACTTCCTTGTCATCTGGCTTATATTCTTCCCTCCCTCTCTCTTCCCTTTCCAGTTCTGGAACCATGATCAAAACAATACTACTATTACTTCTAAGAAGATTGTGTCAATTTACTTTCCTTGGTTCCTACTCATTATTCTGGAAACATTCCAAACCAAAATGTTAAAATGTCTTTCCTCCCCCTAATATTTGTCTTCCTGTTAGAATGTAAAATCCATAAAGGTAGGATCTGCCTTGGGTTTTTTTTGTATTAGCATTGTATTTATGTCAGTATTTGGCATATAGTACAAACTTCATAGCCTTTTCCTTTTTCATTTATTTCTTACCATCTCTTCTGAAACTGTGGATCTGAAGATGGGTCATATTGTTAACTTATCCTTTTTACTGTATTCCAAATCACATTGTATTTAATTTTTTTTTTGGTTTATTTATTTTATATCATTACAACAATATTGTTATGAGAGTAAACATAACCTCCCCCCCCCCCCCCCGAAAAGATGAGAAAACTTAAGAATAGTAGAAGATAAAAAATATACTTCAGTCTGTGTTCAGATTCCAATGGCTCTGTTTCTGGAATGAGTTGCCTTCTTTATCATAGAACTGTATTTATTCTAATCCAATGAGCAGGTGGACTAGACCAATCCTGTGCTTCCATTTCTCTTAGTATAGGATAATTAGGCTACACTACTCCTGACTGTAACAGATTAAATCATAGATCTATAGGTAGAAAGGATCTTGGTGGTCATCTAATCAAATCCACCCATTGAGAAATTGAAGCCTCACTTCAAACAAATATCAGAGGGGAGATGTGAACCTGGGTAGCTCTGACATTCGAGGCAATACTCTTTCCACTTTACCACAAGTCATTTACAATTTTCTCTCTCATTCCACCAGTTATTCATTCACCTTTTTGGTAAATGATGGATTATACTCCCATTTTTTTCTAGTTGCCTAGATAGTCATCTGATTTTGGTAAGATGATCTATAAATGTTAGCATTTATGTATTGTTTTAAGGTTTGCAAAGCACTTTACAAATATTTTCCTTATCTGATCTTCATAGTAAACTTGTAAGTCAAGGACTACTATATTATCCCCTGAGACTGATAGATTTTGTGACTTGACCTGTATCATGCAGCTAGTAAGTTTCTAAGGCAGGATTTGAACTCAGATCTTTATAATTTCAAGACTAGTGTTCTATCCATTGCCACTTACTCCAGTTTATGAAAACTGGAAACTGTGGAAGTAAAAATACAAATCTCAAAAGCAACTAAGGGAGACTAAAGGAAAATTGACAAGTCCTACCAGACTCAGGGGAATACATGCACACAAAGGTTCAAGTTGTCTCCTAGGAACTATTAACGTCCATCCTGCAAGATATCAGACTATACTTTTTCATCACTCAAGCAAATCAACCTTGTGACATTTTCCCTCAATCTGTTTTCCCAACCCCCCAACTCCTTACCTCAAGGCCTTGAATTGGAAAATTTGAACACACCCTTCCTCTTATAAGAGTCATGTGTAGTGCTTCCGTAATAAGGAGAATGATTAGCTTGAGAGGTTTGAATCCCTGGAAAGAGCATTTTAATAGTATATAGTCAATAATTATGCTGTTAATGATAGTAATTATCATTAGTTCATATCAATGATACATGTATAATCATATGAAAATGATTTCATCTTTTCTATTTTTTGTATAAGGATGAAATTATCCAGTCTTGCCCCACTGGACCCTTTCTCCATTCCCAGGCAACATGCAGCATTGTGCAATCTCTGGAATACAAGCTAAGTTTGGGCAGTTGCCTCAGGTCTCTCTCTGAAAGTCATGCCCTTCTCTGGTTCTCAATATTTTCTAATGCCTATCCATTTAAATTTTCTCTTTAGTTTGGAAAATTTGAAAAAAGTATACATGTTGGTAATGTTCAGCAACAATTCAAAGTATGAGTCAAGTCACATCTCTAGGGTTTTTATGAAACACTTTAAAATAAAGTTATCTTTAAGAAACTTTCAATTCATTTTTTCCAAATATATTTCTTTCTCTGTTCTTCTTTTCATCTTCTTACATTAAAAGAAATCCAGGGACTTGGAAGACATTGGCTTTTCTAGAGTATTGGGTACTCCTTCTTTCAAGTCTTCTAATATAGGAGAACAAGGGAAGGAGGAAGCATATTCTAGGCTTCTCATTCCTATGTCTATACTGTTTTTCTAGCATCATTAAGTGGAAACCTTTTCACTTGATCTATAATCTAGATAGGACCCATGGCTCCTAGATCACACTTTTCAGTTCTTGCTCCAGTACTTCAGGACCCAGTTCACAATCTTTCTTTCTACCAGCTCCTACTATTACATCTTAGGGTCAATAAGATCCCTATAGTTCTTTCTTCCAACACTGCTACCTTCTCAGTTCAGTGACTTGCACAATTCCTATGTCCTACATTTCCCCACCCCGTTCATATTTTTGCATTTGCTTGTTGAAACATCAATTGCTTCTCAGTAAAAATATCTCATTCCTTGTAGCATCTTCCCATAAAGAAATAAAGAAAACTCATATGACTTACATCTGCAATCTACATCTGACTTGTCAGAGAGTGGTTCGTGTACTAGCTATGCTCATTTCTTATAAGTGGTCTATAGTTACCCATTACCTGTAACTGTAGATAGAGAAATCTGAAATCCCTTTCTCTGTTTATTACTTCATATTTTCATCTCTCTTTCGCTTCTCTTAATTTATTTTTCATTCACAGTAGGACTTCTAGAACCTACAACCTTCTCTGTTTTCCTAAATGTATCATCTCTGTGGTCATTTCACTTACTTCCTTTCACAATCTTGAACCTGTTGTCAGATGAACAGCAAGCTATCTACCACCGAATCCCTTCTTGAAATGCTTTTATGTTTAATCATTTTTAATGATTAGTGAAATTCTCTACTAGTTAAATCAGCTTCTGCTTTCAACATCTCTACTTCTTTTGCTGATGAACACTACCATAGAAAATCACAGAACTGTAGACACTGGGTTATGCTACACTTCCACATTATTTATTCACAAGCTGAACTGCTGCAAAACAATCCCTTTATTTTTTGTCAGTGGATCTCTATAATACTCTCCACAGAAGCTATTTCAGATCTCTTTTCTCCTAGAGCAAATCTGTATCACAACTATTCTCTCATTCTAAAAAAAATTAAGTCCAATGATCATGAGCTCTCTCTTATTGCCAACTGTTCAACTCAAAATTCATCTTAACCACGATATCATTCACTATTCCTTGACTCCAATCTCTGGGGAAGAGCTAACTCTTCTCCCTGACAAGATCAACCCCTCTACCCATGTCCTTGGTCCCATTCCATCCAATGTCCTTTGGGAACATTATCCTTCAATCATTCTCTCACCTTCAATATATTCTCATTGATTTTTTTTTGCCTGCTGCCTACAAATATATCAAGGTCTCCCTCCTACTTTAAAAAGCACAAATATAAACACCCAAACTTCATTTCATTCAAACATTGTCTCTGATCAATATATATATATATATATATATATATTTTTATGAAATACATGTATATATGATACACATGTATGTATATAATACATATATCCATATGTATATATGTACATTTTCATATGTTTATGGAAGGAAGAATCATTTCCTAGTTGAAACCCTAGTAATAATCATCTATCCATACTGCTTCTATTTTCTCATTTCCCACTAACTTCTCTGTTCTAGCAATTTATCTTTTGACATCACTACTTAATTAAAATTGCTATCCTATGTCCTTTTCTTAGTAAATGAGTTCATATCACTCTTTTTATTGATGAGAGAATCAAGGCACATTGACCATTTGCCCAGAAACAACAGCCATCAAAGGGGGGATTTGACACCAGTTGTTTCTGTCTTAGGGAGCAACTAGAAGACACTCAATGAATAAAATGCTGGATCTGGCTTCAGGAGGACTCATCTTCCTGAGTTTAAGTTTCATCTCAGACACTTATTAACTGTACAACCCTGGGTTAGTCACTTGACCCTGTTTACCTCAATTTCCTCATCTATAAAATAGAGAAGAAAATGGCAAAACACTCCAGTATCTTTGCTAAGAAAAACTCAAATTGGGTTATGAAGTGTCAGATTATATGGAAAAATGAATGAGCAACAAGAATAAGAACAAGAACAACTTGCTACAGTGCCTTATTTACTCTACTTGATCCCAGTTCTACTTCTTATATACAATTATGTGACGTGTTGGCCATATCAGATCTATATATCTAGTCACAGACTTTCTATTGAAATACAGACCCCTGTTAACAATAGTTAATTAAATATTTTAATTGAAAATTCCTGATATTTTTGTAGAATCTGAGTTTTTAAAATAGTTTTTTAAATTTTTGTCTTTGCAGCCCAAGATTTAATAGAGCACTTTACTTATAACAGATAATTAAGAAATGTTGATTAAATATGATATAATTTTGTCAATCTAATGAAAAGTGTATCTCCTTGGGAAGAGGAAGACAAAGCAGAATATTGAAAGGAGCTGGACTGGTAATTTAGAGGCCTGGTCTATAATATTTTGCTTTGCAAGCAACTTTTTGACTCAGATTTAAAACCAGATCGATTAACCTCTTTGGGTCTCTATTTCTTAATCTGGAAATTGAAAGTTGAGTGCCTTTAAGGATCTTTCTACTTCTCAATTTCAACTCTTACTTTGAAACATTGAAATATTTTGAACACTATGCAATGAAAGGGGCAGCAACATCATTTATAATACATATTAGTCTTCTGGAAAGTGAGGAGAATTAAGTAGGAAATGCAGATTCAAAATACATCATGATAAGGACATTAGTGACTATTGTGAGTAAAGCTTCATCTTTGTCCCTTTCAATAGTATCCCAATGGAAGGGAAAAGGTGGATGAGAGATATAGGGAAAGCTATAGTTAATTAGAATAGAGATGATATTCTCAGTAGACCTGAAGCTAAGAGACACAGTAGGGTAGCATGGCAGGTATGTTCCAGTGGTTACTTACCCATAAAACTGCATCACAGCTAAGTAATGTTCAATACTACAAATGATAATATGAATCTAATATAACACATATGATCTGACAGTGGCTTATTATAAAGCATTTTTCTGTCTCTGAAATATAAATGTTAATCTATTTCTGCCTAAGGATTATAAAGGGGGACTCAAAATGTGTATTTCCTTTTGAGTACTTGAGCTCCATAACCACAAAGGGAGTGGAACATGTTAGTGTGGGTCAAATAATAAAGTAAAAGTCGGGTGTGGGGGAGGTGAGAGAGTAGAATGACAATGATGGTGCACCATTTGGTGGAATTTTTTTTCCTGCATAAGGGAAAGTTGGGTCTCATATAAAAGAAGTCAGGCAGAAAGGAAAGATTAATCAAAAAGCATCTAGGAAAAATGAAGGGCAAATATCATCATGTTATTTCAATGTCTTATTTATCAGCTGATGAATAATTCCCTTTTAGCAAATATCCATTTTTTAATAAATAGAGACTGCAAGCCCAAAACAATTTCAGTGAATGAAAGTCTAGTTATAAGTTGTTCACTATAAGCATGAATGTGTATCTCTTTACCTTCCTCTCTAGATACATAGATATCTATGTCTGTAGAGATGTATATAGTATACTCCCCCACACATACATGTATGTATTTGTGTAGCCTCATAAACTTATTAGCTGTTAGACCCTGGTCAAATTACTTAACTGAATTGCCTCAGTTTTCCCATCTACAAAATTAGTTAGATGCAGAGCCAAGATGGTGGCATGAGCGCAGGAATTCCTGGAAACTCATCCCCCCAACTGCAAAAACCATCAGTTTATGATTCTAGATAAAATTTAGAGGGGAAGAAACCACAGAAAGACTGAGTGATACAATTGCTTAGTCCAAGATAATTTAGAAGATCTGCAGGAAAGGTATATTTCACTGGGACCAGGGGTTGAAAAGAGCTGCAGAGCAGCCAGGCTGAAACAAACCAGTCCACTCTTCCAGGAACAGCCCATGGGGTGCCTGGGTCATCCATGACAATGGGGGTGGCTTACATACCTCTGGAACCAGAGATTGCCAGGGACAACTAGGAAGGTCAGTGGGAGAACTGTGCTGCACTAGAGTGAGTGGGAGCCCCGGCCAGCACCAACTTCAGAGCAGCCCTGTGGGGGGAACCTGTGGAGCCCACCAACACTTCCATAGCTCTCAGTCCACAGACAATAAGGGGTTCAGGGGAGACTGCAGTGGTCCATCTGCTCTCCCTGGGGTGGGACACTGCTGTTTGCTCACACTCAGTTACAGGTTGCAATCTGGATCCCTTATAACACCATAGAGGAGCAGGAACCCTCTTCATGGTTCCAGGGCAGAGGGGAGTGCTTCTGGTCATACACATACCAGAGCATAGGTGAGAGAGTGGTAAGAGCCTCTCATAAGACCTTGGAGGAAATAAAGTCTCAGTCCCCCCAAACCCCCAAAGCCTTAGAAGTACAGGAAATCAGGCATAGGCTGAGGAAACAAGCAAACAATAGAAAAAGAAGAATCTGACCTTAGAAAATTACTTTGGGCCCACGGGGTATCAAAATACATATTCGGAAGATGACAAAGTTGAAGCTTCTGTATTCAAAGACTCCAAGAGAAATAGCAATTAGTCTCAGGCAATGGATGAGCTAAAAAAAACAACTTTGAAAAACAAGTAAGGGAGGTAGAGGGAAAATTGGGAAGAGAAATGAGAGTGATGCTGGAAAATCATGAAAACAAAGTTAGTAGCTTAGTGAAAGAAATACAAAAAAATACTGAGGATAACATGTTAAAAACTAGTTTAGGCCAATTGGAAAAAAGAAGTCCTACTTCATTTCTCTTGAGGTTTCTCTATCCTTTTTTGGGGGGGGTGGAGGGTTGGTTTATGTTTTCTTTCACAACAAGATTATTGTAATAATATAAAATAAATAAACCATAAATAGGGAAAATTTTTAAAAAGTAAAATTAGTTGGGCAAAGAAAGAAATGGCAAAAAACAGTTTAGTAACTTTGCCAAGAAAACCCTCAAAATGGTCTTGAAGAGACAGATAAGACTGAAAATGATTAAACGTCAACAACAACATGAGACAGAATGATATAACATGGTATTATAAAAGCTCAGTTTGAATCCTATGGAGAATACAGCACATATAGTAGATACAGACATGACTCAAATATAATATATACATATAAATATTTACATATATATATGTGTATATATATATATATATTTATGTGTGTGTGTGTGTATATGAGAGAGAGAGAAGCAAGAGAGACAGAATGAGAGAGAGACAGAGATAAAGTAAGAGAAGTAAGTAAAGTAAGAGAAGAGACAGAAAGGAAGAGAGACACACACATACACAGAAAGGAGAGAGCAGAGAGAAATATATATATATATATATATATATATATATATATATATATATATATATATATATATATATATATATATATATATATATATGTATGAACTGGAGAGAGACAGAGACAGAGAGAGTAATGGGGAGAAAGTTGCTTCCAGAAAGCAATGATGTATCTCTGCAGGAAGAAAAGAGCTTGGATAGTTTGCCAAAGGAAAGTTGATGTAAAAGAAATGGAGTAAAGGAGAGAGATTTATTTTTTTGACTGCATGTCACAAATACAACTGAAATGCAGCTTGAAGTCATCACCTTTCCCGTTCAGGCTTGATACCATTTTCTCAATGTGACCTCTTTGCAGAACAAAATCAATAATGTTTCTGTCTCCAAACCCCCAGCTGTGTTTTGTATCCATTAGGCCTTACCATTACTTTTATGAAAAAAGGAATAAACCCTCAGATAAATGAGCAGTTATCTATAAAATGAGGGGTGGCTCTGTTAAGTTGGCTTTAAGGCAATCCCTACATAGGAAATTTACCTTAGGGAATCATTAGTAGTCCTTGACCTGTTCTGAGGCTAAAGTTTATTTTATACAGAGCAAAATGACAGGCTTGGGTAAGTATTAGGATGTTTCAAATTAAACCAAGCTACCTTTATATTTTTCTCAAACATAAGGATAATTAAGATAAGAATATTATCTTATTCTAAAATTTAGGTAATTTACCTTAAATTTATACATATAGCATAGATTACTAGAATTTTAAATAACAAAGTGATTTTTGGGGGCGGCTAGGTGTCATAGTGGATAAAGCACCAGCCTTGGAATCAGGAGTATCTGGGTTCAAATCCAGTCTGAGACATTTAATAATTACCTAGCTGTGTGGCCTTGGGCAAGCCACTTAACCCCATTTGCCTTGCAAAAACCTAAAAAAAAAAAGAAGAGATTTTTTTATATCTTCTAGTTTAACCCTCTGAATGAAAAAAATGATCTTTAAGGTTTTGACCTGTCATATGGCTGACATTCCCTGAATTAAATCATAAAGCCAAATGTAAATGGTGCTGTCTTGGAATAATGGTGGATTTTGAATCTGAAGGCCTGCCTTCATTTGAGGTCTCAAGCTGTCACTAGCTAACTTTATGACCTCAGTGTTGAGTAAGTCATTTAATTTCCATAAACTTCACTTGAATGCTTGCACTGCTTATCTAAGAGATTATGTATGCAAAACATTTTATACCTTATGACAACATATAAAAGTTAGCTATTATTATTAAACTATAGAAGACATCTACATATTAGTATTATTATTCATAATTTGCATTATGTCACTGTTCTCATCAGAATTTTTAATAGAAAATTGATGATAATCCTTGACAGTATCCTTTCAAAGTATTACAAATCAGTTTTTTCACAAAGCATATCCATTTCTGAAATGCTACAGATAAAGTAAAAATATATATTCAAATATTATTTTCTCATTGACTTGAACTGTAGTTTTAAAGATGTATTTTTCATGTATAAAATTTTGTCCATAACCCATAGTAAAAAGCACATTGAAGAATTCTGACCCAAACTTCAGAGAACACTGTAATTATGCTTATCCTCAGTATTTGTAATTTCTTTTCTCAACTTCTAAGATGTCCAAGTGATTGACTTTTTTAGTAATCTTAAAATTGGGACACATTTTAGGAATCATCTAAATTAAGCCCCTACCTAAAGCATAAATATCCTTTACATAATCTTTATAGTGGTTGTTTTGCCTAGACTTGGTTAATTCTATGGATAAGGAAATTGATTCCTGTCAAGGCAGCCTCTTCTAATTTTGTAAAGTTCTAAATGTTAGGAAGTTCATTTTAATATAATGATATTAAATCTTTACCCTCGATATTTTTACCTATTGATTTTACAAAACAATTTAAACCTAGTACAGTACAATAGGATAATCTTTTTTAACCTTAGGTTCGTGAACCTGAAAATTTATTTGATAACTATATTTCAATTAGTTGGTTTTCTTTGTAATTTTTTATATTTTCTTTCATGCATCTAAACATATTATTATAAGAAATTTATAGGATTCATCACATTATTCAAAAGGATTTGTAACACACAAAAAAGTTGAAGCACCTTGACCTAAGGTCATGTAGTTTGATTATTTTATTTTTTAATTATACCCCTATCAACCACTGCAAGTTTTCAGTGTTATGAATTATGAATAATTTGTTTTTATAATTTATAATACATTTAATGATGAATTTCTATTTGTTTGAGGTTTGTCCTTTGTTCATGAAGAAGACCATGACATGAGGAAAGTAATGTCATGATATGAAAGTGAATTGGATTTTGGTGAGGGAGGGTTGTGGTCACCAACCTCACTATGTCCTCCAGAATCAAATGTATAGGGACTAGATATGGATCAGGATGACTAGAGATGTTTCTGTATGCAATGGAAGACTGTAACTTTTTAAAGTCAGCTCTTTTCCCAGTCACAGTTTGAGTGAAGCAACAGCTATACAGTCTTTAAGGTTAAGTATAAAAAAGACGAAGTGAAAAGGCCACGAATACCCTCTTCTGAATCTGTTTTTCTTCCATGAATTTAAACATTATATTTGTTACTTGCTGATTTTTGAATCTCTATCTGCTTTTCTAAGTTCTTTTGAAGCTTCTCTTGGTACAAATCAGCACATTCAAACAAAACAATGCCCCAGTCTCATATGTCTTATTCTAGTGCTTAGAACATTCTAGGTGCTAAATAACTTTTGGTTGGTTGCTGTTTTTGTGCCTCTAATGTTCCAGGATTTATTTTTTAATTTACTTTTTTGTGCTTACTCTCCTTCAGCTGAACCCACCAGAAAAGAATGGGTCCAAATGTTATTGTTTGTATAACACTGAACAGTGAGTTGCTTCAGTAATACAGGGAGGAGGAGGGTGAAAGAGATGGACAAAACTAGTCTGGGAATAAGAATGCCTGGATTGTAATCTTTCTGTCTTGGGCTCAGAATACAGCTGCCTGATTATGAATAAACCTATTATTTTCGAATTACTAATAAGCCAGGATTATTGAGAGGAAAATGTTTTATAAATCTTAAAATATTATAAAATATGAGGTATTATTAAATAATGTAATCTGAAATAAGACTTTTGCTTGAAATATCCTTACTGGTCAAATAAATAGCTCCTATTTTTATTCCAATTTAGAATTTATGATGATCTTTTCCTCAAAAAAATCTCTGATATAGCTAATGCAAGTATTGTTATCTCCATATTAAAGGTGAAGAAACTGAGACCCAAGAAAGTTTTGCCTTTTTTAATATTTATAGAGCTAATACATGGGAGATAGAGGACTCAAATTGAGCTCGTCTAAATCCTGATACAGTACTTATTCTGGCATATTACATTATCTCTATCTTTGTTGTTGAGACCAGGTTTGAATTTAGGAATACAAGTCTTTCCAACTCCTGGTCTAGCACTCTATCTAATATGCCCCCTAGATAGCATTGTGATAAGTTGTTCTTCAGTTATATCTGACTCTTTGTGATCCTGAGAACCATATCATCCATGGGGTTTTCTTAGCAAAAGTTCTGGAGTAATTTTCTTCTCCAACGGATTAAGGCAAACAGGTTCAGTGACTTGCCCAAGTTCATATCACTTGTTAGTCTGAGACTGAATTTGAACTCATGTCTTCCTGACTCTAATTCCAGATTTCTATCCACTGAGACACTTAGCTGCTTTGTATTGTTCTACAGTGGTCAAATTAGGTAGGTTCATATTTTTAGTCACTGTGTATGGAATCATACCTTCCAGGGATAGACATCAAGTTGTAATGAAAAGTGTATATAATGAGTATAAGGAGAACCAGATTTGAGTCCCAATATACAATATTTGGCAAGATTCTTAGCTTTTCTTGACCTTAGTTTGCCCTTTTGCAAAATGAGTACCTTGAACTAAATGGTCTGTATGATTTCTTCCAACTTTCACCCTCTCTCTCAAATTCCCTCATCTGATAATATATTTCACTCAAAAATGGAGACCATTCTCCAAGAATTGCATCTTCGCCCTCTGTCTCCATTTCAATTACTTTATTTTTCCTCACTATCTTCCCTTTGACTATTGTCTCATGAAAAATTGTCCGTTTTCCTTGTGAAATCCTTTAGTAATCCCATTCCATCCATCTTCTCCTGCATATTGTCTCTTCTATCATTCCAACTCTCTCACTTATCCTCAGTTACTAAAATTTATTGACTGCTGCCCTAATTCCTCCTTATCAAACAACAATAGCAATACAGCAAAAAAACAACAAAACACCCCTCACTTGATCCAGCTATCCCTATTTTCAGACATCTCTCTTCTGTTTCTTGACTAAACTTATTGAGAAGACCATTTACAATGATTGCTTCTATTTCTTTACTCACATTCTCTTTTTAATTCTTTGCAGACTGAAGTGCAGCTTCATCATTCATCTGAAATTTCTTTCTACAATGCTGTCATTATTTCTTTTTAAGTTTTTAAATTTATGATTTATATACTTATTTTTTTTCATATCATTACAATTGTCTTGTTGCTAAAGTAAACACAATTGGGGCAGCTAGGTGGTGCAGTGGATAGAGCACTCACCCTGGATCCAGGAGTACCTGTGTTCAAATCTGGTCTCAGATGATTAATAATTACCTAGCTGTGTGAACTTGGGTGAGTCACTTAATCCTATTGTTTTGCAAAAACCCAAACTAAAAACAGAAACAAAACAAAAAGTAAACAGAATTCTCCCTCCTGCCCACAAAGATAGACTTCAAGAAAAATAAAGTAAGAGAAAAAAAGGGTGTGGTTCAATCTGTATTCAAATATGATTAGCTCTGTCTCTGGGATGGATCACATTCTTTATCATAAGTCCATCAGAGGCACTGCTTCAATATTTTTTCCCACAGTTCCTATTGCTAGCTGTATTTCCCTCTATCCTATTCCTCGCCATCCCCATTTATTCTATTCCCTCTCACCTTTCACTCCCTCCTCAAAACTGTGTGTATCTATCATCTCCCTGATCTTCCCTCTCTTATATCATCTAAATCCTTCTTCCCTCCCTCTTTCTCCTTTCTCCCATCCCTTTGCTCTCCTTATTTTCCCTCTAGGGTAAGACAGATTTCTATACCTTATTGAGGGTATATCTTATTTCTCCTCTGTGCCACTTCAAATGAGAATGAAGGTACATTTGTTGCTCCTTACCTTCCCCTCTTCCACTCCATTGCAAAATCTTTTTCTTGCCTCTTTTACATCAAATATCTTAAGCCATTCTACCTCTCCTCTTCCTTTCTCCAAGTACATTCCTTTTTCACCTATTAACTCCATCCTCATAAAATATTATAACTTCATATTCATCTTCCTCCTGTGCCTTGTCTATATATGCTATTTCTAATTGCCCTAATAAATGCAAAAGGTTCATATGAATGTGGAGGTTCAGTATGAACTTCCCTTGCAGCAATACAAACAGTTCAACATCATTAAATCCCTCATAATTTCCCCTTCTCCTCCACCTTCTCTATATTTTACCTGAGTCCTGAACTTTTAGATCAGACTTTCTGTTCAGGGCTAGTTGTTGCTGGTGGAAAATTTGGAAGTCCCCTAATTCATTGAATGTCCAACTTTTCCCCCTGGAAGAGGATGTTCAGTTTTGCTGGATGGTTGATTCTCAGATGTAATCGAAGCTCTTTTGCCTTTCAGAATATCATATTTCAAGCCCTTTGAGCCCCTAATGTAGATACTACTAAATCCTGTGTTATATTGACTGTAGCTTCATGATATTTGGAATCTTTCTTTCTGGCTGCTTGTAATAATTTCTCCTTTACATGGGAATTCTGGAATTTGGTTATAATATTCCTGGGAGTTTTTGTCATGGACTCTCAGGAGGTAATCATTGGATACCCCCAATTTCTAATTTACCCTCTACTTTTAGGATATTGGGTTAATTTTGCTAGATTATTTCTTGAAAAATGATGCCAGCTCTTTCCTTGGTCATGACTTTCCTGTAGCCCAATAATTTTTAAATAATTTTTTTGGATCTGTTTTCCTGTTTGGTTGTTTTTCCAATGGAATATTTCAGATTTTTCTTCTAGTTTTTCATTCTTTTGGATTTGTTTTAATTTTTCTTGATTTCTCACAGTCATCAGTTTTTCTTGGCCCTACTTTAGTTTGAAGGGACTATTTTCTTCCGAGAGTTTTTTTTTTTATTTTCTTTTCCATCTGGTCAATTCTGCTTTTTAAAGATCTTTTGGACTTCTTTTTCCACTTGATCTAAACTGATTTTTAAGATGTATTTCTTTAGTTTTTTGCATTTCTTTCACCAAGCTGCTAACTTGGGTTTCATGATTTTCCTGCATTACTCTTATTTTCCTTCCCAATTTTTCCTCTACCTCCCTTACTTGATTTTCAAAATCTTTTTTGTGAGTTCTTCCATAGGCTGCCATCAACTCTGATTTTTCTTGAAGTCTTTGGATACAGAAGGTTTGACTTTGTCAACTTATGACTGTCTTTGTACACTTTTACCTTTTCAAATAGTGTACGTTGCATACACAAAGTGATGTCTATTATCAGATTACATTTCTTCTCTTGTTTGCTCATTTCTCCAGCCTATGACTTAATTTTAACACTTTGATAAGATGGGGCTCTGCTTTCTGTGTGGGGGACACACTTTCCTGCCTTTGAAGGTTGTGGAAGTTGTTTTCAGGGGCATCCCCCCACCAAGAAACTCAAGTCCTTCAAGATCTTGAGACTGACTGTTCTCCTGGCTTGTGCTTTGGTGTATGGATGAACATAAGCACACCCCTCTGCCCTGAAACTGTGAGGAGAGTCCCTGTTCCATTATGTAAGTATGGGGCCCCAGCCTTTGACCTGGATCTGAGTATACGCAAAGCAAGATTTCTGTCCCAGGGATAGTGGAGAGACCCTTGCAGTCTCTCTCAATTCCCTTACTATTTATGAGCTGAGCACTCTGGGAGCAGCACTGGATAAATCTGTAGGTCTGCTTTTGGTTCTTGGGGCCTGGACTGTGCTGAGGCCTTATCTGGCCTGGGCTCTACACTCACTCGGGTGCAGCAGAGTTTTTCCATTGGCCTTGCAAGCTTTCTTTGGCAATCCCTGGGCTGAGAGATCTGGATACTGCTCCACTGTCATGGACCCTGGTTCCCCTAGGGACCCAGGTGCCCCATGGGCTCTTCCTGCATACCTCAAACTGGTTTGCACTAGCAGCCAGCATGGACTTGACTACATGAAGCCCTTTCCAGACTCAGTAGAACAGACCCTTCCCATGGATCTTCTAAGTTGTCTTGGGCCACAAAATTGTTTAATTCAGTCTTTCTGTGGGTTCTGCCACTCTTGTATTTGATTAGAGTCATAATTTAAAGGCATTTAGAGTTGTCTGGGGGAGAGTTGATGGGATTTCCTGTCCTCTCTCCACTATCTCCACTGCCCATCATGATTTTTTAATTACCAAATCTCATTGATCTTTTTCAAACTTCATTGTTCTTGGTCTTACTTCAAGCTTTGATAATACCAACAATCCTCATCTCCTAGATACTCTCTGTTTTTATAATTGGTTTCTCCTTTTTTTATTCTTACCTCTGTGTTTACTTTTTAATCTCTGCTGGCATTTCATCTAGTATTCTCCTAATAACTATTGTTCATAGGATACTTCCTTCCTAATGAATAGGTGGAAAGAATGGATTAAAAACATGTTAGTGAAGCATAGCGATGCAAAGATTGAGATAATTTTACAAAAGATTTTCTGATCTAAAAACATGTTCTGGAGATGATGCATTCAGTGAAAGAAACTGTATTATAAAGCTAGAACCATAACTGTATCATAACAACTAAAGCCAGAAGAAATTCCTTTCCTACACAGAATTGCTACAAGGATTTCTAGGGTAGAGATTTTACCCACAAGGTCTGACTATATTGATAGTCAACCTGCCAATGTTACTAACCCAGATGTAGTCAAACAAGTCTATTAGGAACCTGAAAGACAAACCTTAGCAATTTATGACTTACTTATAGGAAAAGAGACCTCAGCTAGTGACAAGGGAACTACATCAATTCAACTTAGTTACTAGACTAAGGTATGATGTCACAGGTAAACTTAATGGTATAATTACAGAGATATGTGGGTGACAAAACTAGAGATTGACCATATGAAACATGCTTTGTATGTAATTTCATGTTTGTTGCTGCACATCTGAATTATTCAATGTGAGTATACTTGTTTCTTATTTTATTCATATGTAGGACTTTTTTGTGTTATTTTCAAGGTTTAGCAGTCTGTTTCTATCAATGCTAATGCTTATAGTTAAGCTACAATTTTATGAACACCTTTTGATAGTGGTGTTATTATTGTTAGTAGTCTGCTTATGTTTAATTCATAATTGGCTATGATATCGACTGTTATGTACTGTGGGAATGACATCACTTTTGAAATATGCATGTGTTACATCTTACATGTCATTAGGCAAGCTATCATAGCAGTGCCTTCTCAAGTGATTTTCCATATAGTGCTTTTCTGTTGTACATACTACTGAAACACATTGTTTTATTTTTGTTTCAATGATATCATAGGTTAGTTACCTTATAAGCCATGAAAAATCACTCTTTTTTATTTTAAAGGGCTGGTTAAAGTTAAAGGTTTCAAGCTTGCTCTGGCTGATTTTTTTTTTTTTACAAAGGATTAAAAAAAGTTTTGGTATAGGTTAAAAATATAACCTGGGATTTGTGTCCATTTTCCTAACACTGTACCTATTGATAAAGAATGATTATTCAATATTCCATGATTGCATGAGTAGTAGTGATAATGATAGCCTAGTAAAGGAGAATCTTTCTTTGCCTGCTAGATTTGTCTTCCAGAGAGGATATAGGCAGTTCTGTGTTCTCCTCAGAGAGAGAGAGAGGACTCTTTTGATGCTTCTCTTGAGTTTTACAAAGTCACTGGCTTCTAATTGCCCAATTCTAATTATTTTAAATGCTTTTACTTAGAGTTTCGAGTTTGCCAGTCTCAACATCTTCTGTCAGCAATGAACAAACTCTCAGTAACCTTTCTTTTGTTTTTCAGAAGGTGATCAGCAGTGGTAGAGGTTTACAGCAGTATAGAATGCTCATACAATCATATGACATGGCAGAAAGAAAGATTCAAATTAAAAAAAAGTTTTAAGAATTTTATTTTCTGCCTAGTATTTGTGATACTACAGATTCTATGTGTTATGGAAAGTGAATATTTTCTGAAATAAATTTGTTTTAATTGAGATATTAGCAGAAAGGTCACAAAATTCTAGTGAAATATTAGCAATTACCAATTTTATTTTGTGTACTACATTTTGTGCATTCTTTCATGGTTACTGTGTTAGGACACACACATATCATCCTAATTAATGTTTTATTATAAAGAATTGTATATAGAATAATATTTTTAGCAATCTCTAGTGAAAGATTACACTTTTTAGTGGTCCCAGGAACATAGCCCTATTTTTCCCCATATTCATATTTTTTTTATTTTCAAGTGATTTTAGTAACATTATCAGTTCCTAGTTGACTGTATCCCAGAAGTCAAGTCATAAAATAGTTCTATCTAGAATGGTTCTTTAAAAACACTTAGTAAAAAAAGAAATTCTAAAAGATAAGTTTGTATCTGTGTAGATAACTTCCCATTTCTAGAATCTCTCTTGAGTGACTATTAGTAAGAATTATTCATTAGTAATAGTAACAGTAAATCTGGATACCATGTGAATACATGGAAAAATATGAATTTGAACTCAAAAGACTTGGGTTTGCATCCCAATTTTCTTATTTACTATCTGTATAATTTTGAACGAGTTGCTTAAATCTCTTGTTAATTAAGTTAAAATTTCTTCTCTCTAAAATGAGAAGTTTGGATAAAAGAATGTGTAAGGTTCTACATCTTGAAATAATTTTTCTAATCTAGATAATTTAAAGTGACATATAAAAAATCAATAGCTTAGAACAACTGGTGGGAAATCTCTCTAAAGTAATGCAGACTATGAAAAAGAGATCAGAACATGATAATGCAGAGATAGAAGAAAGGCTAACAGAACAAAATCAAATGTAAGAAAACTTGAAAGGACAGTTGAATTTTTTAAGTAAAAGCAATTACTAAATCAGAAAAAATTACAAGAATTATAACTCTAGTTTTGATTTATGATAAAGTTTATTATAATAACAGCAGCACTACCTGCTCAACATGAAATTAACTTGGCCTATCATTTTTTCTATTTCCTTTGAAATGATAATATTTCATTTTAGAATAAATAGATTTAATTTTTGTAGCTGCACTACTATGTTTTTTATTCAAATTTCTTTAGGCATCTATTGAAGAGTTCAGTTCTATAGAAGTAGACAAAGTTAGAAATCCTGATTTTAAAAATCATTGTAAGTCTTTAGAATACCTAATATGATATAAAAAGTTGGTTTTCTTATTTTTAAAAAAGGGAACATTTGCCTGTGGTTTAATTGATTAAAAGTTTCTAAAAAAATAGAAGACATTTTAATTTGCTCACCACAATGACATCAATATTAAAATGTCATTAGAGTTTTGTCTTTCATATCTTCTCCTACTTGGGGAACTGTCCACTTGGCCAACCATGATCATCTCCTTTGGACCTGTGTCCTAAAAAAGTAAACAGCAATTCCCTCATGAATGACCCTCTTAAAAAGTCTTGGTCTATAGAAAATATATACTCTGACTTTTAAATGTCGACGGGCCTTGGAAATCTATATGACATAAACTTTTGCTAAAAATCAATCTTGAGTTATGATTTGATTAGCAGAAAATTGCTATCACATTTGTTTCTACATTTGTCTACCTCATGTCCTTTTCATTCATAGGCTGGCCGATTTAAACCTTCTTTAAAAACTCCCTGAGAAAGTCTGTGACATTAAAATGTCCTTTGATGCTCTTTCACTAAGCAGTGAATATTAACAGTTATGGTGACCCTGTTCCCTAATGTGTCTCTGCTGGATCAATAGCAGTTAAGTGCCACTGTTTTACAATTAAAAAGGGAATCATTTTAAATTTAAAAGCTCATAGCTAATTTTCTTTTTGGCACTTAATGGCATAATTCATTTTTGAAAAACCACACAGGGAGAAAGTATACTTTATTTTTTCTGTCAGCAACATCGCAAGAGCCAGTTATAGTGGTTTATTGTTGCATCATGGATGATTTATGGGCTGCCCCACTTGAGTTTTCTGAGTGGCATGGATGAGTCTGTCTGTCATCTATTACAAAATGGAGGACAGGAGAGAGGGAGGAGGAGGAAACAATACCTTTTGCTGGAACATACTCTCTCCCCCATTCAGTGTTGAAATCATTCTGAATACCTTGGCAGCGACTTTCACATTGAATGCTGTTGCCCTGACATTCCATCTTTTTCATTCATACTCTGTGCTCTCAGTTCCCCATCAGAAACCCCAACACTTGATAGACAGGTGGGTTGGGGCAGTGTGTACCTGTCTCTAATATCTAATTGGTAACAGTGTGCTAGAAATGTCATTCTAGGCTACCTCATTGACACTGTCTAAAGCTTCAGAGTCGTGGCTCTAAAATACTGGATTTCCACATTTTTAATTACCACACTAACGGTCAAATCAAGTTCCATATCCAGTCTATCCCTGGGGACAGAGACTCGAAAGAGACCCACTTTTTGGTAAGTCTCATTTATGTATGCTTCCAGAATTTACATGATCTCTGGGGTGACTAAGAGAGTCTGTCTGTCATTTATACTTAGTGTTTTAAGCTGAAGAGCAGCCCATTAACCCCTTTGGTATTATGGGGGTCTTTCAAATTCCCTGCCCCCCTCTGCATGTAGACAAAATGGATCATTTCCCTCTTAGCACCACAGCCAAGGCTATTTCTTTCTCTGTCAGTTTAATTCCAAGATTTAAGAGCCACAATTAGCAGTCATCACTAGGAACCGACTATTTTTCAGGACATCATTTTCAGAATTTCAGACACTGGAAAACTGGGGCCAGTCTGAGGCACTGTTTGTCTTCATTTTCATGCAGAATGTGACATGTAAATGATTTGAGGTTTCTACAGTCCAGTTTTCTTTAGTTCTAATATCATAGACTATGATGTCTGTTAGTTAAAATGTGGACTGAACTTCTTTCCTTTTTTTCTCTTATTTTTGAATCAGTTAATTGCTTCTCAAAATTCATTTTTCCCAAGCCCTAATTTCCCAATAAATAATTCTATATAAATACAATGCCTATAAATATTGTAGTAGAAAGAAGTCAGAAAGATAGGGAGGGCTGAGGGCCAAGCTTTTCCTAGAATTTAATTAAATTTGTCAAGGAAGTTTGTCTTTTCTTCTTCATCCTTAAGTGAAAACAAATAAATGAACCAAATAGGAGAAAGTATTTATGGATATCCGTGTTACTTGTAGTAACTTGACACTGACATTAGCCACAAATAAATCTCCCTATTTATAAAAGCAGTTCATTGTTGTTGTTGTTTTATATTCTAAAACCCCACATACTTCATGAATTAATGTTTTTCCCCCCTTTTTAACCAGGCATTACAGTACAGTGGCAGAAATTGCTCCTGTTACCGAGCTGCAGGAGTGAGATAAAGGCATGTCATATGTGGAAATATTTATGTTAATGCAACTTGAATCCCAAAGGATGCCATCACCCAACTGGTCAGTTCTGTAATCCAAAGCCCAAAGAGAATGTTGAGGCTGTAAGTGTCAGAGGATCAGGTTGTAACAAAATGTGCTGGTCTAACACGCCACTGTACAACACAATTAGCTGCTGACACCAGGTGTTGCCTTGTTTCTGCCACGTTACACTTCTCACATTTCATGTAATGGTGTTTGCAAAGTGTTCCCAGCTTTCAATTAGACAGCCTTGCCTTCCCTCCCACCCCCTTCTATTCATCTGTGCAGTCACATCTGACTCAAGTGGAGTGGGACCAGGGAGCTGGCGGCTGGCAAACTCAACCTTTCTGAAGTACATGATTCAAACTCAGGGCTGGGAGTTCTTTTCGAAACCAGTCATTACATGTAATTTATTTCATATGCTTTTGATGAAGTTAATCAGTGGTGTAACTTTCCTTTTGTCCTTATGTTTTAAAGTATATACTATGGAGAGCTGCTAAAAATAGCTCTGGCAACTTCCCTTCTGTGTATATCCATTTGCCTATTGATTTGCCCACCTGCAATCTCAGGATTCATAAGTGTCTGAGCACTACCGTTTCAGATTCTGTAACTCTTTGAAGTAGACCCAAGTTGAGGTGAATGAGTGGTCATGCTTTTTAAAAATCAAAGGTTCCAAGTCTTTCCCATCTCTGGAATAAAAAAATGCGGCCTTCATTTTCTTCTTACATAATTATCCTTTTTAAATTTATGTGAAGTAGATGCCCTCTGGAGTGGGGATAAATGCTTACTGCCATTAGAGATACTGTATACCTGCCTCAATTTCATTAGCTGCTAATTACTCTTGGGTAACCAAAACACTTCTATTCCTCAAAAATAAAGCATGCTGCGTAATTTAAATTTATATTGTGTCACATTATGCGGAGGTTAGGACATAACCAAATCCATTTTGACATTGCATTTGAGGATCTTTTTTCTTAATATCCTTTCAAGATGAAAATAGGGAAGCAGGTGCACGAAGATTCCATGAGTAAAAGGGTCTGGTCCTGTGTCTACCTGTTTTAGATGACTTGGATAATTCTGCGTTGATCATTTCTCTTCTGAGAATTCTGTTTTCTAGATCTTTAAAGAAAAGGTGAGAACTTCATGGGTGTGGAATTGAGGGAGATTACACTGTAGTATTTTTAATGTATTGTTTATGAAATATTTTATTTATTATTAAAGTTCTTTTGTTTATCAATAAAGTTCATTGCCAATATGAATCACTGAAGGATAATCTTGGAAGACAGTATGTCCGCAGGTCATGTCAGTTAATTATTCTCTCATCAGGCTTTACTCAGCCAATTTCAGAGGAATATTCTTCAAGATTCAAGAATAGAGTTTCACTGCTAAGTAAGTGGGTGGATATGCTTGTGTACAGATGTGCATTGCAACCATTTTTAGTTAGTTCTTCCTTACAGAAGAATTGCAGAACAGGTCAGAGTTATTATTCATGCTCTGCCATTTAGGGTCATATACCAGAATAATGGTTGAACTGAGTTTCTGTCATTTAGGCCCAATAAAGACCTCTTCATTATGCCTTTCACTTTTACATTTTATCTTGCATATCAGATCTATCAACAAAATAAAAAGAAAATAAGTAAAACAAAAACAGCACAGCAAATTATTGTTTGTAAATCCAGGGCTTGCAAAGCATACAGTATGTGGTGGGGGAAATTCAAAGCTCTTGTCCCTATGGAGAATCAGTCAAGGAAGAGTATAAAATTGTAACATGATTTGTTAAAATACACAAATTTACATGACAAATTGCATTAGAAATCTTCTGCATAAAATCATATGTGTAGCATGAGAGGGAAAGGTAGTTGCCAAGCAGAGGGAACTAAGAATATCTTCTTAGGGGAGGGACTATTTAAATTAGACTTTTAAAGATAAGTAGGAATTCAAGAACTAAAAAGAGAGAGGGAGGGCATTATAGAGTAGGCAGGGAAAATGCACTTAATATATGCTAGTCATTGGGTTAAACACTATAAAATTAGTTCATAGACTTAGGGCACAGCATGAAAAATAAGGTAAGAAAAAAATATAGTATCACACTGACTATATTAAAACACCAAGACTGTGAATTAAAGGTGAAAAGAAATCCTAGATTTTGGAGTCATTTAGATGACAGGCAAAGGAGTAGCATTTTTTTCTCTAAAGTTAATAGGGAGCCACTGAAGATTTTTGAGCAGAGGAGTGATATTTCCATATCAATATCTAAATATTAATCTAATGATACTAGGAAGTCTATTAGAAAGAGAGACTGTAAGATACATTAGAATGTTCTTGTAACATTGTCTAGGGAGGTATTGATGAAAGTCTGCCCTTGAATGGTGACACTCAGAGTGAAGTGTGGGTACAGGAAAACTTGAGTGGTATTGTGTGTGTGTGAAATTTGCAGTATTTGGCAGCTAATTGATTATGAGAAGTGAAGGAAAGAGAAAAGTCCATGATAAACTTAGAAAAAAATTGACGGTGAACTAGGGGAATGACAAATGGAAATTGAAAAGTCAGAAGGTGGAAAAAACTTAGGGGAAAGGATGCTAAACTACATTTGGGTCAGATTGAGTTTAATTTATATCTTAAAGACAATTTTATAATTTTGGGTAGCTATTTTTATGGGATTTAAAAAAAGCTCATAGGAACAACTTACACTTCTAAGGAGTTATTGATGAGACTAGTTAAATGGAAATCTGAAAGTTTCACAATGGAAGGAAATGAAATTGAGCTCTTCTTATGAACAGGAAATAATCATTAACTTAATCTACTACCCCATGAGATGTTTGTTTGGAGTTAAAATTCTTATTTTGGGATTAGGACTGAAAAGCTGAAAGTACCTAAGAAGGAAGGATTTGTGTTTTTAATGAAGATATACTTTTATAATGATAAAGAATTATGCCTAGAGGGATTTGGATTATGATCAGTATGCTTTGAATTCTTTGGATTAGAAAGCTTCATATGGCATTTTCTTAAGCTTACAAGGCATAGGTCTCATGCCTGTCCTTTGCAAAAGCTATTGTACTTGCTATGTCTATATCTATTTTTCTGAACTCCTAGCGCACACACACACACACACACACACAACCAGAGCAATGGGCAAAGTTAATCAGTGAATCAATTAACAAGCCTCTATTTAGTGTGCATTCCAGGACACACATTTCTAAGTAATGGAGATACAAAGAATGATACTTCTTCTAAATAAACTTGCATTCTAGCAAGTCAATGTGTAAGTGTGTGGAGAATAAGCACAAAGGGAATAATTACAAAGACATACAAAGCAGACAAACACGAGGTCACCTTGGAGAGAGGGCTCTAGCATTTGGGGATAGAATAAGGAGAAGGGGGCATAGCAGGATTAAGACTAAAGGAAGAGAGAATCTCTAATGTGGAAGTGCAAAAGGAATGCATTTGAAGAAAGAAGATCTGTGAGTATAAAGGCAATAAGGATAGTTACTGGAAAGGCAAAAACTAGGACATGAAATGTCAGGTGAGAGGAAAAGGAAAAAGGTCAGTATGGTTGAGGAAGGTACAATGGAACTGGAAAGATAGGTAGGGGTCAGCTTGTGAAAGGAAAAACTAACCTACTTAGAGGAGATTCTATTTTATTCTAGAGGTAATGGAAAAGAAAACAGGAATGAGTATTTATGAAACCCTTATAATATATAACATAAACTGTACTAAGTGCTTAATAAATGTTAAATAACTCATTTGATCCTCACTACAAACCTGCTATATTCCTATTTTATGGGTCAGGAAACTGAGGAAAGTTACTACGCAGGTAATACATATCTGAGGATGGATCTGACTCAGGTATTTCTGACTCCTGTGCCAGTGCTCTATACACTGGACCATGAAACTGCCTCTTTGAGTACCAATGAACTATTTTTCTTGAGGATAAATTTTCACTTAAAAATCATTTTAGCTACTTCATGGAGGATTGCCTGGCCCAGAAAAATTTGAGTGAGACTGATAAATTAATAGACAGTTTTAGTAATCTGGGTAAGTCATGATGAAAGCCTGTACAAAGATGATGGCTGCGTGAATAGAGAGAAGGACTGAATGTAAAAAAATTGTGAATGTAAGCATGGCAAGATTCATTGATATATTAGATATGGGGGTTAAGAATGAGGGCTTGCTTATGGGGGTGGTAACTATGATTAAAATAAGAACATTTGGAAGACAGATGGGATTTAGGGGGATGATAATAATTTCCATTTTGGATGTCTCTAGTACAACCAATGTAAAATGTCTAGTCTGCAGTTGGTGATGCAGGATTGTAGCTCAGGGCAAAAATCAGGTCAAGATATATGACTTGTCTGCATAGAAGAAAATCAAACCCATGGGAGATGATGAAGTCACCAAGAAACAGGGTAGAGGGAGAAGAGAGCCCCGGACAGTACTTTAGAGAACACTTATACATAGGAGGTAAGTTTTGGATGAAGAGGATAAAAAAAAGGAGATTGAAGAGAAATAGATGGGTAAAAGAGAATTAGGAGAGAATCATGTCATGAAAACCTAGAGAGGAGAAATTCTTTAAGAGGTGTGTGGTGTGTGTGTGGTGGGGGCTAAGCTGGCAACAGGAGAGGATCGTCTCTTAGGTGCTCTCTCTCTCTCTCTCTCTCTCTCTCTCTCTCTCTCTCTCTCTCTCTCTCTCTGTTTCTGATATTTCCAAACTTATAAACTAATGACTCTAACTGAATTTTTGAGAGGCATAATCCACAGAGGGATACATGAGGCAGTTCTCCAGCCTAAGGTAACCTGGAAAAGTGCATAAAGACTTTATTCCACAGGATTAGAAGGGCAGCCACCAGAGCGAAGGAACTTCAGCTTTCCAGAGGCAGCCCCAGGGGATGGGAGCTGTGGCTCATGGCAGCAGGGGAAGTTTTCTGATCTACACCCCGGGGAGCACCAAGCACAACTTGGGGGATCTTCAAGAGAGAACACGTGAAGCACGGACCTCAGGGCACTCAACGAGCAGCATGGCCACAGCAGCCCAGATCTAGGAACCAGAAGCAGGAAGAGTCAGTAAGCAGGAACCCCCAGGCATGAGTAGGGGAGTGGAAAGAGACTTCCAAATTCTGTCCTCTGTTCCTGGAACAGGACTCTGGGGCTCTGACCACATTCAGATTCTGATCATAGTCTAGGCCCCCATAGAACAGCAGTGCCCCTCCATCTCAGCCCTGGGGTACACTTGTCGTCATTCACAGACCGGGAGGGAAGACAGAGCCTCACACACGGAGATCCTTAGGGGGGGGGTGTCCCAATACTACTCAAAAACTCAAGAAGTACCCCCAAACCAGGCACAGACTGGGGAAATGAGTGAACAGAGAAAAACAGTGTTATACCATTGAGAAATACTTTTCCTATGATCCCAAGAAGGATTAAAACACTCAATCTGAAGATGAGGAAGTACAAGCTCATGCATTTAAAGACTCCAAGAAAAACAGATATCAGGCTCAGACTATGACAGAGCTCAAAAGACTTTGAAAATCAAATGAGGGAGATAGAAGAAAAATTGGGAAAAGCAATGAGAGAGATGCAGGAAAAACATGAAAATGAAGTCAGCAGCTTAGTCAAGGATATCCAAAAAAATGCTGAAAAAAATAACATGTTAAAAACCAGCATAGGTCAAATGGATAAAACAGTTCAAAAAGTTATTGAGGAGAAGAATGCTTTAAAAAGCAGAATTGGCCAGATGGATAACAAGATAAGAAAATTCTCTGAGTAAAAACTAATCCTTCAGGTGTAGAATAAAACTAAGGGAGGCTGTTGATTTTAGGAGAAATCAAGACAAAATACTTCAAACCAAAAGAATGAAAAATTAGAAGGAAGTGTGAAACATCTCACTGAAAAAAAACTGATATGGAAAACAGATTCAGGAAAGTTAATTTGAAAATTACTGGAATGCCTGAAATTCATGATCAGGAAAGGAACCTTAACATCATTTTCAAAGAATTACTACAGGAAAATTGCCCTGATATCCTAGAATCAGAAGGAAAAATAGAAATTGAGAGAATCCACTGCTCTCCCCAAGAAAGAGATCCCCCCAAAAAACAACCCTCAGGAATATTATAGCCAAGTTCCAGAATTCCCAAGTCAAAGAAAAAAATATGACAAGCAGCCAGAGGGACACAATTCAAATATTATGTAGCTGCAGTCAGTATCACACAGGACTTAGCAGCAACTAAATTAAAAGCTCGAAGGGCTTAGAATATAATATTTGGGAAGGAAAAAGAGCTCAGAATGCAAACGAGAATCAACTACCCAGCAAAACTTAATGTCCTTTTCCAGGAAAAAAGATGGACTTTCAAGGAAACAGGGAATTTCAAATGTTCCTGTTGGAATGGCCAGAGCTGAACAGAAAGTTTGATCTTCAAATACAGGACTCAGGTAAAGCATAGAGAGTGGAGGAGAAGGAGAAAATATGAAGGACTTAATGATGATGAACTACATGTATTCCTGCATAGAAAAATGATACTGATAATACTCATATGAACCTTCTCATTTAATAGAGCAGGTAGAAGGATTTTTTGTAGATGAAGCACAGGAAAGAGTTGGATTTTAAAATATAATATAGTGTAAAAATGGAGTCAATGGCTAAAAGGGAAATGTAATGGGAGAAAGAAAAAAGGAGAGGTGGAATAGGCTAAGATCCTTCGTATAATAAGATTATTTTTATTACAATGAGCTATTGAAATGGTATGGAAGGGGGGTACGGCAAGGGGGAATGAGGAAATCTTCACTCTTGTCAGAGGAAGCTAAGAGAGGAAACAGCATATATATATATATATATATATATATATATATATATATATATATATACACTCAATGAGGTATAGTTATCTAGAATAATTTTCTTTTTTTTACTTCTTGCAAGGGGCTGGGATTGGATGGCCTGTCTGGCACCATGGGCCCAGGTAGTGGATGCTGGGCCTAAGGGGTGGTATGTGGGCTCAGGGTCTCTTGGACCCAGGGCTGGGGATCTGTCTGCTGCATCGCTCAGCTACCCTACAGCACATTTAAGAAGAGGGACAGAGTGAAAGGAGAGAGAAAATATAGTATATGGTAGTGGGGAAGTACTAATTGGGAGAGTTGCAATCAGCAATGGCAGTGTAGAAAAATATGGAAGTAGCTTTTGTGATGGACTTATCATAAAGAATGTGATCCAGCTGTGACAGAGATGGAGGTGGTTTAACACAAACTGTAGCACATTTATCATTATTATTATTATTATTATTATTATTGTTATTTGGGGGGTTGCAGGGCAAATGGGACTAGGTGGCTTGCTTGGGGTTGCACAGCTGGGTGATTTTGGGGTGCCTGAGGCCAGATTTGGACCCAGGTGCTCCTGGCTCCAGGGCTGCGGGGGTCTGTCTGCTGCGCCACCTGGCTGCCCCTACTATTATTATTATTAAAATTTTATTTTATTTTGGCTCTTTTTTTTTTGGTTTTTGCAGAGTAATGGGGTCAGGATGGCTTGCCCGGGGTCACCCAGCTGGGAGATTGTTGGGTGTACAGGGCCGGATTTGGGCTCAGGTTCTCCTGACTCCAGGGCCGGTGCTCCATCCACTGTGCCACCTGGCTGCACCTATTATTAATATTATTTTTATTTTTAATTTTAATTTTTTTCTCTTTCCTTTATTGCTCATGTGGGTCTATATTTTTTGGGGTGAGGGGGTATTATGTTTACTCTTAAAGAAGAATATTTTAGTAATGTATAAAAATCATTTATACAAAAATAAGAATAAATAAATAAATTAATTAATTAAAAAATTAGGTGGGGGGTGCTGAACGAATCATTGAGAAGGATGGGGTCTGCTATTTGGGAATTAAGAGATTATTGTTCACTCTGGGGAGAACAATTTCAATAGTGTGATGGAAAGGTTGGGAATCAGACTAAAAATGTTGACTAAGTGAGAGAAGCAAATATAGAAGCAATGATTATAGGTTGCTTTTTTCCTATAAATTTGGCTAAAAAAGGGAAAAGTTATATATAGGAGGATTACTTGAGGAAATATATCTAAGAATGGGGGGAGACCTGAGCATATTTGAAGGGAATTGGAAAGGAAAAATAGATATAAAGAGATTGAAAATTAGAGAAGAAGGGGCGGCTAGGTGGCATAGTGGATAACGCACTGGCCTTGGAGTTAGGAATACCTGGGTTCAAATCCGGTCTCAGACACTTAATAATTACCTAGCTGTGTGGCCTTGGGCAAGCCACTTAACTCCATTTTCCTTGCAAAAAAAAAACGTAAAAAAAGAAAATTAGAGAAGGGGGTATTTTGAGGGGCAATCTACTAAAGCTCTGAGAGGAAATGGTATCAAGCATACACGTAAAGGTTTTGTCTGTGGAAAAGTGAAAGATCATACAATTATCAAAGCCCAAAGACAATGAGAATAACATCATATTTGTAAATTATACAAAGACAGGAGTGATAGCTAACAAAGTGGATGTCCGAGATAGGTTCCAAAATAATCTCTACATGTCAAAACATTGAAATGAATAGGAAAATGCAATTTTACTAGGGATAAAAGTCTTACACTTGTGTTCAAAAAATCAACTTCAGAAATACAGAATGGTGGAAACAGGACAGAAATTCTGGAAAATCACTTTTATATTTTATTGGATGTTTTACTCAGTATGAGTCAGTTGTGTGATGTAGAAGCTGTATAATATAATGTGCTACTAAGCATGTCTTATGGGAATTGAGAGATGATAGCCCCATTGTTCTTCACTTATGCAAAAAGGCTCAAGGATTTTATAATCAAATGGGGAAAATAATATGCAAAGTAAGCTATATATATATGTATGTATATGAAATTAAATAAGAAACAAGTAAAAGAGAAGAAGCACTGGAATTAAGAATGGTTAAGGAAGACAGACTTTCTATAGAAGGGGGATTTTAGTTGAATTAAAAGGAAACCAGAGAGATCAGTAGTCAAAGACAAGGAGGGAGAGCATTGCAGACTTGAGGGGACAGCCAGAGAAAATGTCTGGAGCTGGTAGATGGAATATCTTGGTTGTGGAACACTAGTCAGTATTTCTGGACTGAAGGTTTGTGTCACTAGATCAAAGAGTATCTGTTCATGGGAGCACGTGTTCAAGACTTTAAGAATGATAAACAGAACATGTATTTGCTTCTTGAGGTCATCGGAAACTACTGGAGTTGTGTGTGTGTGTGTGTGTGTGTGTGTGTGTGTGTGTGTACAACAACATAATCAAATTTGCATTTTAGGAAAATCAATTTAGTGACTTAGTGGAGAATGCTATGGGGAAAGACATGAGTCAGGTAGAGCTATCAGAAGGATCCTGCAATAATTTTTTAAATTTTATTTTTTCCAATTACATACAAAGAGTTTTCTTTCTTTTCTTTTTTTAACTCAAAATAAGTTGAGTTTTACAATTTTCCCCCCTATTCTTGCTTCCCTCTGACCCCACCCCAGAGAAGGTAGTCTGTTAGTCTTTACATTGTTTCCATGGTGTACAGTGATATATGTTTAATGTGATAAGAGAGAAATCATATCCTGAAGAAAGAAAAATAAAGTTTAATAGATGGCAAAATTACATAATAAGATAACTTTTTCCCCTAAATTGAAGGTCTTTGGTCTTTGTTCAAACACCACAATTTTCCTCTGAGACAGATGGTATTCTTCATCACAGATAACCTCAAATTTTCTCTGATTATTGCACTGACAGAATGAGTAAGTCCATCAAGGTTGATCATCAGCCCCATCTTGATGTTAAGGTATACAATGTTTTTCTGGTTCTGCTCATCTCACTCAGCATCAATTCAGGCAAATCCTTCCAGGCTTCCCTGAATTCCCATCCCTCCTGGTTTCTAATAGAACAATAGTATTCCATGACATACATATACCACAGTTTGTTAAGCCATTCTCCAATTGAAGGGCATAAACTTAATTTCCAATTCTTTGCCACCACAAATAGGGCTGCTATGAATATTTTTGTACAAGTGATATTTTTACCCCTTTTCATGTCTTCAGGGTATAGACCCAGTAGTGGTATTGCAGGATCAAAGGGTATGCACATTTTTGTTGTCCTTTGGGCATAATTTCAAATTGGTCTCCCGAAAGGTTGGATGAGTTTATAGCTCCACCAACAATGCATTAGTGTCCCAGATTTTCCACATCCTTTCCAACTTTGACCATTGTCCTTTCTGATCATATTGGCCAGTCTGAGAGGTATGAGATGGTACTTCAGAGATGCTTTAATTTGTATTTCTCTAATAAGTAGTGATTTAGAGCAATTTGTCATATGACTATGGATCAATTTGATTTCCTCGTATGTAAATTGCCTTTGCATAATCTTTGACCATTTGTCAATTGGGGAATGGCTTGTTTTTTTGAAAATTTGATTCAGTTTCCTTTGTCAGAAATACTAGTTATAAAAATTATTTCCCAATTTACTACATTTCTTTTTATCTTGTTTACAGTGGTTTTATCTGTGCTTTTTTATTTTAATGTAATCAAAATTATCTAGTTTATTTTTCATGATTTTCTCCATCTCTTCCTTAATCATAAACTGTTTCCCTTTCCATAGCTTTGACAGGTATACTATTTCTTGATCTCCTAGTTTGCTTATAATATTGTTTTTATGTCAAAATCCTGTATCCATTTTGGTCTCATCTTGGTATGGGGTGTGAGGTGTTGGTCTAATCCAAGCTTCTTCCACTAACTTCCAATTTTCCTAACAGCTTTTATTGAAGAGAGAGTTTTTATCCCAATAGCTGGACTCTTTGGGTTTATCAAACAGCAGATTACTATAATCATTTCCTGCTATTGCACCTATTCTCTTCCACTGATCCACCACTCTATTTCTTAGTCAGTACCAGATAGTTTTTGATGACTGATGCTTTCTTATATAATTTTAGATCTGGTAAGGCTAAGCCTCCATCTTTTGCATGGTTTTTTTTTTCATTGCATCCTTGGTAATTCTTGACTTTTATCTCATCATATGAATTTGCTTACAATTTTTTCTAACTTATCAAAGCAATTTTTTTTGAATTTTGATTGGTAGGGCACTAAAAAGTAGTTTAGTTTTGGTAGAATTGTCATTTTTATTATATTATATTGAGTTATCCATGACAGTTGATGTTTGCCCAATTATTTAAATCTGATATTATTTGGTGAGATGTGTTTTGTAATTGTTTTCAAACAGTTTTTGAGTCTGGCTTGGCAGGTAGACTCCCAAGTATTTCATATAGTCTGAGGTTACTTTGAATAGGATTTCTCTTTCTGGCTCTTTCTGCTGTATCTTGCTAGTCATATATATAGAATTGTTGAAGATGTATGAGGGTTAATTTTATTTCCCGCGACTTTGCTGAAATGGCTAATTATTTCTAGTAGTTTTTTTAGATGATGTTTTTCGATTCTCTAGGTATACCATCATATCATTTGCAAAGAATGGGAAGCTTGTCTCTTTGTTACCAATTCTAATTCATTTACTTTCTTTTTCTTCTTTTATTGCTGAAGCTAACATTTCTAATACAATATTGAATAGTAGTGGTGAGAACCTGCATCCTTCTTTTACCACTGATCTTATTGGGAATGCCTGTAGCCTATCCCCATTGCATATAATGCTTGTTGATGGTTTCAGATAGATACTGCTTATTATTCTAAGGAACAATCTATTGATTCCTACACTCTCTAGTGATTTTTAGTAGGAATGGGTGCTGTATTTTTTCAAAAGCTTTTTCAGCATCTATTGATATAGTCCTATTATTTCTCATAGATTTGTTATTGATATAATTAAATATACTGCAGTTGTCCTAATATTGAACCAACCCTGCATTCCTGGGATAAATGCTACTTGATCATACTATATTATCCTAGTGATAACTTGTTGTAATCATTTGTCTAAGATTTTATTTAATATTTTTGCATCTATATTTATCAAGGAGATAGGTCTATAATTTTCTTTCTCTGTTTTAACTCTTCCTGATTTAGGTATCAGCACCATATTGGTGTCATAGAAAGAGTTAGGCAGAGTTATGACTTATCCTATTTTTCCAAAGAGTTTATAAAGAATTGAAACAAATTGCTACTTAAAGGTTTGATAGAATTCACTTGTCCATCTGGTCCAGGAGATATTTCTGAGGGAGTTCAATAATGGTTTGCTGAATTTCTTTTTCTGAGATAGGGTTATTTAGATTTTTAATTTCCTCTTCATTTAATCTGGGTAATTTATATTTTTGTAAATATCTGTCTATTTCACTTATTTTGTAAAATTTATTGACATAGAATTTGGCAAAATAATTCTGGACTGTTATGAGTTCACCTTTTTCATTTATGATTCTAGCAATTTGGTTTTCTTCTCTTTTATCAAAGAAATTGACCAGAAAATTTTAGAATTTCTAATTTGGTGTTTAAAAGGGGATTTTTAATTTGTTCTTTCTCTTATTTTTTTAGTTACATACATAATTCATTGAATTCCTCTTTCTATAATTTATTCATGTAAGCATTTAAAAATATAATGTATCCCCTGACAGCCACCTTGAGTACATCATCCCATAGGTTTGGTATGTTTTTTCATTATTTTCAATATCTAGGAGGAAATAATTAATTCTTTCTGTAATTTGTTGATTGATCCACTCATTCTTTAAAAATGAGGTTATTCAGTTTCCAATCAGTTCTGGGTCTATATCCTCCTGAACCAATATTACATATGATTTTTATTGTATTATCATATGAGAAGGATGTATTCACTATTTCTGCCATTCTGCAATTGATCATTAAGTTTTTAGCCCTTAGTACATGGTAATTTTTTCTGTAAATGCCATATACTGCAGAAAAAAAGGATATTCCTTTCTATGCACATTCAATTTCCCCCATAGGTCTATCATATTTAGTTTTTCTAACAATCTATTTACCTCCTTAACTTCTTTCTTGTTTATTTTATGATTAGATTTATCTAAATCTGAGAGTGGGAGGTTGAGGGCTGTCAGCAGTAGATTTTTACTGTCTGTGTTTTCCTGTAGCTCTTTCAATGTCTCCTGTAAGAATTGGCTGCTATACCTTTGGGTGCATAATATTTAGTATTGAAATTACTTTATTGTCTTTGGTACCTTTTAGGAGGATATAGTTTCCTTCCTTATCTCTTTTGATATTAGCTTTTTGTGCAGCTCCTTTGTCTGAGTTAAAGTTTGCTACCCCTGCTTTTTTCACTTCAGATGAAGCAAAATATATTTTGCTCCAACCTTTTACCTTTATATGTATTTCTCTGCTTCAAATGAGTTTCTTGTAAGTAGTATATTGTAGGATTCTGGTTTTTAATCCACTGTGCTATTTGCTTATGTTTTAAGGGAGAGTTCATCCCATTCACATTCAAAGTTATCATTACTAACTCTTTATTGCCCTCCACGCTATCTTCCCTCTGTTTGTATTTCCCCCCTCTTTTTTCCCTTTATCCATATTCCCCAGTGATTTGTTTCTGTATACCAGCACTTTCAGTGTGTTTGCCCTTTCTACATCAACCCCACCCCATTCTTTCCCCTTTCTCTTTTCCCCGCTCTTCCTTCCCTTCCTTCTGTTAGTTCCTCTTTTTCTCACCTTCCCCATCCCCCCTCCCCTTTTCCCCCCCTTTCCCATTTCCCCCTTTTAATACTTGAAAGGTAAGATAAGTTTCTTTTTTTTTTTTAGGTTTTTGCAAGGCAAATGGGGTTAAGTGGCTTGTCCAATGCCACACAGCTAGGTAATAATTAAGTGTCTGAGACCAGATTTGAACCCAGGTACTCCTGACTCTAGGGCCGGTGTTTTATCCACTGTGCCACCTAGATGCCCCAAGATAAATTTCTTAACTTAACTGAGTGTGTGTAAGTTTACTTTCAGCTCAATCTGATGAGATGAAGTTTTAGGTTCTCACCTCTTCCCCTTTTCCCCTCTATTACAATAGGTCTTTTGTACCTCTTATTGTAAGGAGATTTACCCCGTTCAATATCCTCCATCCGCTAGTCTCCTTACCATCCCCCTTTTTAGGGGGGGAAATGTTTTTAAATCACTCTGAGTCTCAGAATAGTCATGAGTTTCCATCACTTCTGGCTAAGTATATTCCCTCTAATAGAGTTAAAATTCTCAAGAGTTATTAGAGTCTTTCTACCAACTAGGGATATAACCAGTTCCATCTTATTGGTTAACAGTCTCTTGGATAAGTCAGGGATGACCATCATTTCTGGCCAAATATATGTTCTCTAATAGAGTTACAATTCTCATGAGTTATGAGAATCTTTCCCCCCCAGTTTCATCTTATTGGATAGCAGGGTTTTTTTTTTTTCTTTACCCTTTTTTAACCTTTTCATGTGTCTCTCCAGCCTCTTGTTTGATGTCCAAATTTTCTATTTATCTCTGGTCTTTTCATCAGGATATGTTGGAAATCTCTCATTTTGTTAAATGTCCACCTTTTCCCCTGGACGGGAAGGCTCAACTTTGCCAGACAGCAGATTATTGGCTGCATTTCAGGATCCCTTGCTTTTCAGAATATCACATTCCAGGCACTTTGATCCCTTAATATTTATGCAGCCAGGTCCTGCATAATCCTTACTATGTTTCCTTTGTATGTAAATTGTTTCTTGTTGGCTCCTTGAAGGATTTTCTCTTTTATCTGATAGTTCTTGAATTTGTTCACAACATTCCTTGGTATTTTCATTTTAGGATCTCTTTCCAGAAGGGACTGATGTATTCTTTCAATAACTATTTTGCCCTCTAGTTCTATGATATCAGGGCAATTTTACATCCCTAAATCCTGTTATGTTAAGTCCAGGCTTTTTTTTTTTTCTCTTCAATGTTTTCAGGAAGACCTATAATTTTCAGGTTATCCTGAAAATTCTGTTTGCTCTATTCTAGAGGTCAGTGGTTTTTCTGATGAGGTATTTTACATTTTCCTTCTTTTTTTTTAGTTTTTTTCAAGGGAAATGGGGTTAAGTGGCTTGCCCAAGGCCACACAGCTAGGTAATTATTAAGTGTCTCAGACTGGATTTTAACCCAGGTACTCCTGACTAAAAGGCCGGTGCTTTATCCACTACTCCATCTAGCTGTCCCTTTCCTTCTTTTTTTGATCTTTTGGTTTTGTTTAAAAGAATCTTGTTGTCTCATGAAGTCATTGGTTTCCACAAATTCCAGTCATTCTTTTTTAGAGAAGAATTTTCTTCATTTACCTTTTGCAACTTCTTTTCCAGTTGGTCAATTCTATTTTTTGAAGTAGTTTTTCATTTGCTCAAGTGTAGTTTTTTTCTTTTAGATTTTTCAAGGCAATGGGGTAAAGTGGCTTGCCCAAGGCCACATGGCTAGGTAATTATTAAGTGTCTGAGGTCGTATTTGAACCCAGGTACTCCTGACTCCAAGGCCAGTGCTCTATTCACTACACCACCTAGACGCCCCTCAAGTGTAGTTTCGAGAGAATTATTTTCTTTTGGCATTTGCCCAATTGAGGATCTGAGAGAATTATTCTCATTTTGTATTTGTCTGCTTATGTTTTCCAAGGATTTATTTTCTTGTTGAGAGATATTAATTTTCTCTTGCAATTTGTTAATTTTCTCTTGAGATTCTTTTCCCAATTTTCCCAATTGATTTTTAAACTGCTTCCTAATTTCTTCAAGGAAATCTTTCTGTGCTAGAGACCAATTCATATTCTCCTCAGAAGTGCTATATCTCTCTGGGTTAGAATCTATTTCTTCTCAGTATTTCCCCATGGGCCCCCCTTTTCTCTGACCTTTCTTCATATTTATAGGGTCTTGTCTTGGGGGAGTGGAGCTGTCCCTCAGAGGTTTGCTTTTGAATATCCTAGCAACTGTTTACTTGGATTAGTAATTACAAGGGCCAGCCAGTAGGGGTGCTGGTTGTTTTCACTGGAGTATTTCAGGCCCTCAGAAGCAGGGTCTGAGTTGACTTTGAACAATGGGCTGGGCCCTGGGGAAGGGAGCTTATCTCCATTTCAGCTAAGTGAACTCTGTTCCTCACACCTGAGCCTGGGGCGGGGGTGGGGGTGTAGGGGTGGTGGGGGTGGTATCTTTAGATCTGGGAAGTAGGCTCCCTTGAAAGTATGGACCTCAGGTCCCTTGCCAGCTGGTCATTTTCTAGGCCAGTTGGTCATTTTCTAGGTGTGCTCTGTGATTTTGTGTTGGAATTAACCGTCCTGATGACTGGGGCTCACCAAAACTCCTTTTCCCCCCAGCTAAAAATTTTGCAGCTAAAGTTTTTTTCTCAAACCTGCCACTCACCAAAGTCTCTGTGGTCACTTCTCTGACTTTCTCCAGCTTCTGTGCCTGTGCTGGCCCTTTGGTCTCCTTTCCTGGTTCATCCATGCTCCCCTGAGACAGACTTTATTGGTAAGTGTTCTCCTAGCTTCTCTTTCTGGGTTTTGTCCATCAGATTTCTGTTAAGAGGTTTCTTTCATGTTATTTTTTGGGGGAACCACAAACATGTAACACATTGCCTATCTTCTCTCCACCATCTTGGCTGGAAGTGAGTTTTCTTGTTTTTTTTTTTTTTTTGAATAGCATCTTTATTTTTTTATTCATCATTCATCCACATGCACAATTATATTTTTAAGTTACAAATTTTCCTTCCACCCTCCTTTTCCACCCCCCTCCCCTCAGTGGCAAACTGTCAAGTTAGCACTGAACATACATATTTTTGATAAACATCTTTACAGATTAGTCATTTTCGGCATGAGGAATTAGGATTAAGGTAAAGAGATAATTTTTATGAAGTATTCATCAAATTCTAAAGTATTGTTTTGTTTTTCTTCCTCTGGATGGCTACAACATTCTCCATAGCCAGTCTAATATAGTTGTCCTAGCTCTCTGAACTGCTGAGAGTAGCAGCTTCCATCAAGTTTGATCATCTCATAATGCTTTTATTCATATATACATTGTTCTCTTGCTCCTGCTCCCTTCCCTCAGAATCAGATCTTGTAACTCATTCCATGCATCTTTAGAGTCTGACTATTTATAGTTTCTTTTAGAACAATAGTATTCCATTGTATTCATGTACCATAACTTGTTTAGCCATTCCCCAATTGATGGGCATCCCCTCAATTTCTAATTCTTTGCTGCTTCAAAAAAGAGCTGCTATAAATATTTTGGAACATGTGGGACTTTTTTCATTTTTTATAATATCTTCTGATATAAGCCTAGAATTGGAATTACTGGTTCAAATGGAATGAACATTTTTATTACTCTTTGGGCATAGTTTTATATTGCTCTCCAAAATGGTTGGATCCATTCACAACTCCACCAGTGGTGCATCAATGTCCTAATCTTCCCAAAACCTCTCCAACATTGATCATTTTCCCTTTTTCTCATCTTGGGAAATCTGATATGTGTAAGGTGACACCTCAAATTTGTTTTATATTGCAGTAATCATTGCATGAGTTGATGAGGCCCTGTACCAGAGTAATGGCAATGTCAGAGGAGAGCATTGATGAAATTCAGGAGATTTTTACAAAGGTGAAATCAATAGACCTTGGCAACAGATTTGATATGGGGAGTGAGAGATAATGAGGAACCTAGGATGACTCCAAGGTTGTGAACCTGAGAGAGAGAGGGAGGATGGTAGATTAGGGGTTAAGTTTAGAAGGAAAGATGATGAGTTCTGTTTTGAATACATTGAGTATAAGATACCCACTGGACAGTCAATTTGAGATATCTAAAATACAATAGGCGATGTGAGATTAGAGGTCATCAGAGAGAACCAGGCAGGAAAATTAAATGTGAGAATCATTAGCATAAATATGGTAATTAACTCTATGGGAGTTGACAAAATCACCAAATGAAGTACTATAAAAGGAGAAGAGAATGGGAGAATAGAACTCAGGATAGAACAGTGAGGGATACCTAAGATTATATTGCCTGATCTGGAGTAGGATCCAGCAAAGGAGACAGAGAAGAAGCATTCAAATAGGAAGAAGAAAACCAGGATAGAGTCATTTCCCATAAAACCTATACAGAAGAAGTTATTATCGAGGAAAAGAAAATAATAAACATTGTTATAAACCACAGAAATATCAAATGAGAGTCGAAAAAATGTAAAAGGATTTGGCACTAAGAGCAGTTTTGGTGGAATGATATGGATGGAAACCAGTCTATGTGGGACTAAGAATTTTGTGAGAAGAGAGAAAATGAAGGTACCTATTTTTGACAATCCTTGTGAGACTTTTAGCTACAAAAGACTGAAAAAAAGAACAATATTTGTCAACAATGGAAGAATCAAGGTAGAGTTTTTTTTTCAGGATAGGGAAACTTGGGGCTAATTATAGATAGTAGGAAATGATCCAGTGGAGAGGGAGATCAAAAATAAGTGACAGGTGACAGAGGGACTCATCTTTTAGAGATCACAGGATATAATGAAATCACTTGAAGGAATAACTTTGGTAAGGAATAAGAACAGTTCATAATGTGATAAAGTGATGAAGGAAGAAAAAGTGGCTAAAGGCACAATAAGTGATAGGAGCTAAGGAAGACGAAAGAAGAGGAAGTTCATGGTAAATGGCCTCAGGTTTTTTTTTCTATTCTGTATGAGGTGTTGAAAGAGTTGGGCATGAGGGGGAGGAGAAAAAGAACCAAAGGAGACTTAAGGAGGAATGAAAAGTTTTGGAAGAGTTGTTATGGAGAGTTGGGATAGTGAATTTATTTTATTTTTTTATTTTTTTAATTTTTGCAAGGAAATGGGGTTAAGTGGCTTTCCAAAGGCCACATGGCTAGGGAATTATTAAGTGTCTGAGGCTGGATTTGAACTCAGGTATTACTCACTGCAGGACCAGTGCTCTATCCACTGTACCTCCTAGCTGCCCTGGAAGAGTGAATTTATAAGGGAGAATTTTCTAGTAGCAGTGGGGATTCAGGTAAATTATCTAATAAGTTTGTAGTTGATCAAGTAAAAATAATTAAGTGATTTTTACCACCCTTGTTTAGCAGTGAAGGTGTATAATTCATAGGAATTTAATTATGAGCTTTATGTTGATGATGACAATAATTTTATATACAGTTCCAATTATCTCATGAACTCCAATTTCATATCACCATCTTCCTGTTGGAAATTTCAAACTGGACATGTCATCAACATTAGAAACTGAATTTGTCTGAAATAAAATTCATTATCTTTTCTTCAAAACCAACTTTTCCACCAAATTTCCATTTTTCAAGGTCATCAACATCTTTCTATTTTCCCATTGCCTTTGATTCTTCACTCTTTGTTACTCTATGTAGGGCAGCTAGGTAATACAGTGGATTGAGCACTAGCCTTGGAGTCAGGAGGATGGGACTTCAAATCCAGTCTCAGACAGTAGCTGTATGATCTTGGGGAAGTCACTTAACTGTGATTGCCTCACATCCAGGGCCATCTCCAATTATCCTGATTTTTATATGGTCATTTGACCCAGATGGTTCTGGAGGAGAAAGAGAGACTCCTCAATCAATCCAATTCATTTGCTTGTCATAGTACCACCTCCATGATGTCATGTATGTTCTTTGAAAATGAAGGATATAACATCATCACTTTATATCAACAAAGTCATCAAATCCATATATTCTTCATAATTCAGCAGATAATGCTTTAATTTAGACTTTCTTAATCTCTTGATATGACTACTGCAATACCCTCTTAATTGCTCCATTTATCTCAAGACACTCCAGTCTAACCTCTGTGTAGCTGCCAAATCAGACCATGCAAAACCCTATAGAATAAAATTCATTGACTCCTTATTGTCCCGAAGATAAGATACAATATCTGTTATGAAGTTTAGTTTTTTTATTTAATTATTTAATTATTTGGCCATCCATATGCACATGAATATTTTTAAGTTACAAAATTTCATTCCACCTTCCCTTCCCACTCCCTCCCCTCAAATGGTGAACAGTCAGGTTAGCATTGTATATACATATTTTTGGTGAACATGTTTACAGATTAGTCATTTTTGGTATGAGGAATTAGGATCAAGAGAAAGAGATCCATAAGAGATCATTTTATAGAGTATCTATCAGATTCTAAAGGGTTGTTTTCTGTTTTGTTTTGTTTTTCTTCCTCTGGATGGGCATAACATTATCCATAACAGGACTAATATGGTTGTCATAGCTCTCTGACCTGCTGAGAGTAGCTCCTTTACATCAAGGTTGATCATCTCACAATGTTCTTGCATCGTTGTCTTGGTTCTGCTCCCTTTGCTTGGCATAAGATCCTGAAAATCATTCCATTTTTTCTAGAAACCATTTCTAGAAACCATTTATGGTTTCTTACTCTTACTTAGTACAATAATACTCCATAGTTTTCATGTATAATAATTTGTTTAACCATATCTCAATTAATGGGCATTCACTCAATTTCCAAATCTTTGCCACTACAAAAAGAGCTGCTATGAATATTTTGGAACATATGGGACTTTTCCCATTTTTATGATTTCTTCTGGATATAGGCCTAGAATTCGAATTGCTGGGTTAAAGGGAATGAACATTTTTTATTGCTCTTTAGGCATAGTTCTATATTGCTCTCCAGAATGGTTGGATTTGTTCACAACTACAATGGCAATAAATCAGTGTCCCAATCTTCCCACAACCTCTCCAACATTGATCATTTCCCCTTTTTCTCATCTTGGCAAATCTAATATGTGTGGGATGATACCTCATTGTTATTTTAATTTGCATTTCTCTAATCTATAATGATTTGGATCATTTTTTCATATGACTGTATAGAGCTTTAATTTCTTCATATGAAAATTGTCTATTCATATCCTTTGGCCATTTATCAATTGGGGAATGACTTGTAACATTATAAATTTGATGCAATTCTCTATATATTTTAGAAATAAGACCTTTATTAAAACTCCTACTTGTGAAGATTGTTTCCCAGCTTTCTGCATTCCTTCTAATTTTGGCAGCATTGATTTTATTAGTGCACAACTTTTTAATTTCATATAGTCAAAATAATTCATTTTAAGATTTATAATGTACTCTAATTCTTGTTTGGTCACAAATTTATCCTCTTTCCATAGATCTGATAGATAGAGTATTTCTTGATCTATTAATTTATCTATGGTGTCACCCTTTATGTCTAAATCCTGTACCCATTGTAACTTATTTTTGTATAGAGTGTGAGATGTGAATCTATGACTAGTTTTTGTCATACTATTTTCAAGTTGTCCCAAAAATTTTTGTTAAATGGAAGCTGCTGTCTTTGATTCTGTCAAATAGTAGACTGTTGTAGTCATGTACTGCAGTTTCTTTCGAACCTATCCTATTTCACTGATCTATTATTCTATTTCTTAAACAGTACCAGGCTGCTTTAATGACTGCCACATTATAGTACAGTTTTAGATCTGATAGAGCTGGACTATCTTCCTTTACATTTTTTAATCAGTTCCCCTGTTATTATTGACCTTTTGATGATCTAGATGGATTTTGTTACTATTTTTCCTAGCTTGTTAAAGTAGTTATTTAGTAGTTTAATGGGTATGGCACTGAATAAGTAATTTAAATTGGGTAGCATTGTCATTTTTATTATATTAGCCCTATCTAACCAGGAGCAATTGACATTTTTCCAATTATTTCAATCTGATTTTATTTTGGTGAGAAATGCTTAATAATTGTTTTCATGGTGTTTCTGGATTTGTCCTGGAAGGTAGATTCTCAAGTATTTAATCTTGTCTATGGTTACTTTAGTGGAATTTCTCTTTCTATCTCTTGCTCTTGGACTTTGGTGATTACATATAAAAATGTTGATGATTTATGTGATTTTATTTCATAACCTGCTACTTTGCTGAATTTGTTAATTATTTCAAAGAGTTTTTAAAATGATTTTCTCAAGTTCTGTAAGTATATCATCATATCATCTGCAAAGATTGAAAGCTTGCTTCCTTACTGACAATCCTGATTCCTTCAATTTCTTTTTCTTCTTTTATTGCTATAGCTAGAATTTCTAATACTATAATGAATAGTAATGTTGATAATGGGAATCCTTGTTTCACCCTCTATTTTATTGGAAAAACTCCAACTTTATTCCCATTTTGTATATTTGTTGAAGGTTTTAGGTAGATACAATTTATTATTTTAAGGAAAACTCTATTCATTCATAAACTTTCTAGTATTTTTAATAGGAATGGATGTTGTATTTTATCAAAGGCTTTTTCAGCATCTATTGAGATAATCATGTGATTTCTGTTGATTTTGTTATGGATATTGATAGTGATATGTTGACTGTTTTCCTAATATTGAACTATCCCAGCCTACCTGCTATAAATTCTATGTGATCATGGTGTATTATCTTAGTAATAACTTGCATCAATATTCATTAGGGAGATTGGTCTGTAATTTTCTTCCTTTCTTCTTTCTTCTATCTGGTTTAGGTATCAACACCATATTGATATCATAATAGGTGTTTGGCAGATCTTCTTCTCCTATTTTTTAAATAGTTTATGCAGAATAGGAATTAATTCTTCCTTAAATGTTTGGTAGAATTCATTTGGACCTGGAGACTTTTTTTTAGGGAGTTTATTGATGGTTTCTTCAATTTTCTTTTTCTGAAATGGGGTTATTTAAATAATTAAGTAATGTATTTCCACTTCTGTTAATGTTGGTAGTTTTGTACTTTTTTCCATTTCATTCAAGCTTTGCAACTTATTTGCATATAGTTCAGCAAAGTACCTCTGATTTATCTCTTTAATTTCTTCTTCATTGGTGATTAGTTCACCCTTTCTATTTTTGATACTTGTAATTTGGTTATCTTCTTTTTTTAAATAAGATTAACCAATGTTTGTCTATTTTATTGCTTTTTTCCATAAACCAGCTCTTAGTTTTATTTATGAGATCAATGGTTTTCTTGCTTTCAGTTTTATTAATCTACCCCTTGATTTTTAGAATTTACAATTTGCTATTTAATTGGGGATCTTTAATTTGTTCTTTTTCCAGTGTTTTTTAGTTCCATACCCAATTCATTGATCTCCTCTTTGTCTAGTTTACTCATATAGGCATTTAGAGATACACATTTTCCCCTCAAAAATGCCTTGGCTGCATCTCACAAAGTTTGGTATGATGTCTCAGTATCATTTTCCTGGATATAATTATTGATTATTGATTATTTCTATTGATTTCTGTTTGATCCAACCATTGTTTGAAATGAAGTTGTTTCATTTTGTATTAGTTTTTAATTTATTTTTCCATGACCCTTTAATGCATGTAATTTTTATTGCATCATGATCTCAGAAGTGCATTTTTATTATTTCTGCCTTTCAGTATTTGATTAAAAGGTTTTTGTGCCCTAGTACATCATCAGTTTTGATATAGGTGCCATATACTGCTGAGAAAAAGGTATATTCCTTTCTATCCCCATTAAGTTTTTTCCAGAGGTCTCTCGTATCTAAGCTTTCTAAGATTTCATTCACCTTCTCTTCTCAACTTCCTTCTTGTTTACTTTTGGTTAGATTTATCTAGTTCTGAGAGAGGGAGATTGAGGTCCTGCATTATTAAAGTCTTGCTGAAAATGTCTCCTTGTAATTGACTCAACTTTGCCCTTTGCCTTTTCTTTTAAAATTTAACTTTCTGTTTATTTTAACTTATACCTTTGTCTTTCATTTTATCAGTCCCTTCTTTCCTTATCTTTCCCCTTTCTAGCCCCCCTTTTCCCCCTACCATAGATTAGGGTAGATTTTTAAACCAAAGTGGGAATATATCTTATTCACTCTCTGGGCTAAATCTATTGAATAAAATTTACTCAACATTTACATTCTCTCTTCTTTCCCTCTAAAATTATAAATCTTTGTGCCTCTTCCCTTGGTGTTATTTATTGCTCTAATATTATTAATCAAGGTAACATCACAGATTGTTTGCTTGATTGTTTGATAAGCAGCATTGTCTCAGATTACATCAAATTATAATTATAATCATTTTTTACCTTACTGCCCTTTTCAAGTATCTTTCAAGTACACACAATAATCTCCATTAGCCAAAGTATCATGTAAAGCCATAACATTTCTTGAACTATTTTTGCCCTTTCCCCCAGTTCTATTTTCTCTCACACTTTACCCCCCCCCCACACCCAGGATACTTAACCCCTTATTAAGGAAAGCCAGATCAAGTCAAATCCTGTTTTAATTAAATGCAAGAATCTTAAAGATCTCTAAGGACTAAGAGGCTCTGGAGATCTCACCTGAGAACTTTACAAATGATTGTAAGTTACAGACACATTGAGTCATTACCTCACAGTTTATGATGCCCTCATTTTACAAAATGCTAAACTTTGCCAGCACAGCAGAATTAAAGTGGGTCAAAGGATAATGAGATACTTAAGTTTAGAGCTAACACTCCTTTGTTTTGTTGAGTTTTTTCCTTTTTTTGCAAGGCAGTAGGGTTAAGTGGCTTGCCCAAGGTCACATAGTTAGGTAATTATTTAATGTCTGAGACTGGATTCGCACTTAGGTACTCCTGACTCCAGGGCCAATGCTCTATCCACTCTGTCACCTAGCCCCACTTCCGCTTTTCATGACATAGTGATATCATGTTGGACTTCTTCAATGGAGAGACAAGACCCAACTATACCCATATCCTTTAAGTCCAATCTATTCAATTATATGCAAACCTTTAATTATCCTAAAAGAAATACAATTCTAAAGAATTAAAGTGTCTATCTTCCCTTTTAGAGTTGCATACAATTTGATGGTCTTGACCAATATTTGTTTTGCTTTGTTTTGTTTTTCCTTCCCCTTTCCACTTACCATTTTATGCCACTGTTGAGTCCTGCATTTGGCAATTAACTCTGCTCAATTCGAGTCTTTGTGTCAAGAAATTCTGGAAGTCCTCTTTTTTTGAATATCTGTCTTTTCCCATGATATTATACACTGAATTTTGCATGGTAGTACATTCTCGGTTGTAATTCCCAGTCCTTTGCTCTCTGATATATGGTGTTCTAGGACTTCTGATTCTTCAGTGTCAATTGAGGCTTATGGGTCCTGTGTGAGTCTGATTGTGTTTCCATTGTATTTTAATTGTTTTCTTTTTGGTACTTGCAATAATTTCTCCTTTATTTGAGAGTTCTGCAATTTAACAGCTCTTGAAGTTTTTATCCTGGAGTCTCTTTCTGGAAGGGTTTTATAGATTTTTTCAATGGTTGTATTATTTTCTTGTTCTAGCAGATTTTGACCGTTTTCCTTTATAATTTCTTTCATTGGAGTTTAGTTTCCAAGGTTGTCTACAACCTGGTCTCAAACTATTTTCCCATCTTCCTTGTATTCTCTTTCCTTCACTCTGACATCCAACCTGCTTGCCCGATTCTCTGTTCCATGACAGACCATCTTCCATCTTTTTTCCTTTGAATTGTTTGTTCCCCATTCCTGGAATATACTTACATCTCTACCTTTACCTCAGAGAAGCACTTTTTCTTAAGACATTGCTGAAGTTATACCTTCAAATAAAACCTTTACTGATCTACAGGACAGTTCATCCCCACCTTCCTTCATTAACTTTGATTTGAATTTTTAATATTTTATTTGCACTTAGTTTCTATATATTTACATGTCTTAGTTGTCTCTTCATTTATAAAATGTAAGCTCCTTGAAACTATATACTGTTCAATTTTTTTAACAAAGGTGCCTAGTATATAACAAATATTAATTAATGCTTATTAATTAATTATGGAGTTGATTAATTGCATGACCTTTATCCACATATTAAACCTCTTAAGGCTTAGTTACTTAACTAAAATAGCATAATAATAACCACGCAATTGTCATTTACATAGGCATTTGTGTCTCAGAAAATATTTTATATATAAATTTTGTGAAAACACTTCTGTGGCATACATAGTTCAAATATTATTTTCCCCGTTGTATACATAAAGCACCTGAGGCTCAAAGAGGTTACAGAACTAGTGAAAGTGAGAATCAGGTCTTGGGTGTTGGACTCCTGACCTCACATTCTGTGCATTTTCCACTATGTGTTAACTGAAAGTAGCATCCAATGTCCCTTCCATCTTTAAGATTTTAGGATTTCTTAAGATATTGTATACTTATATATATACAATTCAATAAAAATTTATTGAGTACCTAAAATATGCCAGGCACTGTTAAGTACAGGGGATATAAAGAATAAAAACACATCATCTATCTATCTATGTGTCCATCTAAGTATCTATCTGTAGGTCTGTCTGTCTCTCTTTCCATCAATTCATCCATCCATCCATCCATCCATCCATCCATCCATCCATCCATTCATTTATCTACCTATCCATTCATCTATTCATCTATCAATTCTCTCTCTCTCTCTCTCTCTCTCTCTCTCTCTCTCTCTCTCTCCCCTCTCTCGCTATTATTTCAAAAGAGTAGCTTGCTATTTGAGCTCAGTATTCTGCAGAACAGTTTTTCCTGCTTTGTAATGCTTCCTAAGCCCCCTCCATTTTGATTATAAAGCTGTCTTGTGTTCTCATTTAAATATCCAGAATCTAGAAGCCCTATTTCTCAATCAGCATCTTTTCCAGGGGGGTGAAAACCCTTCCTAACTTAACTTAAGTCTGATTTGCAAGCTTCATATTTTAAACTTACATACTATGTTTCAGCAAAGGAGTCTCATCAACCATCCACTTGGAAATTCATTGACATTCTGTAGCACTCCAGAGGCATTGGGAGACTTCTGAATAGATAACACGCAGGTGACACTGATTTCCAGTTCAGTACTCTAGTGCTGCATTTAATGCCTCATTTAGTGGGACTCATTGGGAAAATGTCCCTCTTGTGCACCTCTCATTCTTGTCCCATTTCCTTTGCCTAGTGATGATTGACACTTGTTATAACCTGTTAAAGTTTCAGAATAGTGTGCTTCATTTTCTGGTGGTATTGGAAAATCTGGTACCATAGAGAAAAATTGGCATTCTTTACTGAAAATGTCCTCCTTTAGTGCGTGAATTAAACTACCTTACCAAGGTCTCTCCCTATTTTTCTTCTGTCTTTAAAGTTCCAGTTTTTGTCTATCTTCAATATTATATGCCTATCTTCAAATCAATTCAATATTTTAAATTCTCTTGTACTCCAATATCTCTGGAATAAGTAGGTTTTTGTTTATGGCATAAATTCCACAATTCTCAAGTCCCTTGATACCCCAGGTTTGGTGTGTGAGGTATTCTATAATCATAATTATACATATGACTCAAGCTGTGTGTATGTGTGTGTGTGTGTGTGTGTGTGTGTGTGTGTATGTGTTGTTTTTCTATGACTCCAAAGACACTACTGGGTTCCTTTGCCCTCCTGTTAGAATTAACTTCTGCTCCTTGGATGTTTTCTTTTTCATTGTGATACCATTTTTTTTCACTATGTCTAGGAATAACCTTTACAATTTTATCACACTCCTTTAGCCACCACACAAAAAGAGCCCCTTTGGAGTTTATTAAGACTTCTTTTTAACTCTATTCTACTCTAAAATAGGAAGATATCTAAGTCATGGCCCTGAGAGCAATAACTATGACCATGGAAATTCCTTTCAATAAGCCTCAAGAATCATATAAATAATTATTGATGGAGTTGGGCAATGGTAGTGACTTTTCCCTTATAGCATTGTATCATTTTTGTTGAGTAACTTATTCTTACTTATAAGCCCATATCTTTTGCTTTCTAGTATATTATATTCCATATTCTCTGTTTCTTTTCAGTAGTGGGTGCAAAAACATGTACATTACTTTCTGTGACTTTCGTTTTTCCTGGCTACTGTTTGTTTATGATGTTTCTAGAGTTTTCATTTTGAAGTTTTTTTCTAGGAAGTGACAGGTGGGTTCTTTCTAATAGTTTTTCTCCATTACTACTTTTTCCTCTGTAAAATGAGTCATTTCTGTTGAATTTTATGGATCTCTCTGGGTGAATTTTTGGAGAAGAGCTTATCACACTGCTTCCAACCACTCTACCATATTAACTTCAACTACTACTGCTAACTTTTCCTTCCAGTCCTAACTCTTAACCCATTTACCTTTTATACAGTTTAAGTTTTTTACTGCTAGAAGAAGATGGGCATTTTAAAAGGAGAAAAGGCATAAGTCTTAAATGTTAAATCCTATGTTTGATATTTCTTAGATGGTGTCCTTCAGTGAAATCTTCTTCTTTTTTTCCCCTAAATGGATGCTAAAACTTTTAGCACCCTCATCTCTCTGTGGAATCTCCTTTTTAGTCTGTTATTTCAGGGGTAAGACACTTGGTTGAGGAAGTCACTCCTATCTATGGATTTTAAGTCATCTTAGAGAGATATTGTAATTAATTATTTAACTGTTATCAGAGATCTTCAGGGTTCTAGGCCTTTGCTTTTGGTAATTTGGATGAAGTAATTTCTCTATTTGCTCCTAAGGAATTGGTTTGCAAAGGCCTTTAATTTTTCATTAAAACAAAGTTTTAGTGATCTTTCCTCTTCCTTCCCCTCCTATTTTCTCTCCTTCCCTTTTTTCTTTTTTCCTTCCTTCCCTTCCTTCTCTCTCCTTTCCTCTTCCCTTAAAAATCATTTCTTCTTCTCTCTTCTATTCCTCCTCTTTTCTTCCAAACCTTCTAAGTAGGAATTAAATAATCTAGGAAAATTCTATTGTGGGAATTTCCTCTACCATTACAGATTGAAAATGACTCTATAAGTTAGCCCAGAATGAGAGATTAAGTACCTTGTCCAGGGTTACCTAATCAATCTATGTCAGAGATATATGAGTCTAAGACCAACTAAGTCTCAATGTCTTTAATTTATTCTTTTTATCAAAATGGTGATCTGATATATTTATCCCTCATCCCTAACCTCTTTCTCACTCTCTTTCTTTTTCTCTCTATCTAAACAAAGAAATCTATGAAGTAATAATAGCATTTATAGTCACTGGTAACATAATCTCTGTAACATTCCATATGTGTAGTCTTCCTCCTTTATACATAGAATAGGGAAGTATCTCACTTATTCTTCCTAAATTCACATAAATTCACAGGATTTATGACTGTAGGACTTCTACAAAGCCTAAAATGTCATGGTACTTATTGAAAAACAAAAATACATTCTATTCATGAAAATTTTAAAATTTGTTTATATATATATATATATATATATATATATATATATATATATATATGAGATTATAAAGCTCTTAATTCATTTGAGGTTGAATAATCTCACTTCTACTTTTTTGACTTCTTTGTACCTTAGGTTTCCCATGGAGAAATTGAGGAAATTGATATAGATTCTTAAGATTCTTTACCTCTGAAATTCTATGAGTACAGGAATCTATGGCTTAACCTTGTGTGATTTAGAACCTATGGACATTTACCATAACAGTTTCAACCAGTTTTTAAAAGACTCTCATTTTAAATGAATCAATGGATATGGGATTAATTTCTTTTTGAAGATTTAACTTTGTGGTATATTAGTATAAACATAAATGGAACAAATATTTGCATGCTTCTCAGGTATAACAATGGCATACTTAATCTGACATACTCAAAAAGACTTTTTCTTTTGAACTTCATTAACACATGAGTAGAAGTCAATAGAGGAAATGGGCCTTGTTAACTGACTTCATGGATACCAATCAGCATCTCATTTGCCTTAGACATATCAAACTGGTAGCACTATTTATGCAATATAGAATAATCAGTGACATTAGCGTGCTACTGCATTGCACACATAGGAATGATTAATCTATTATTCATTCAACATAAAGACACATACTTTTTCTTCTGCTCAGAGGGATTTCCAAATACAAAGGAGATATTCTAAAAAGAACTCATTGAAAAGAAGAGGGAGATAGAGATGAACAGAGATTGACAGAACAAGGGTGAGTTATACCAGGTGGGCTTTTACACAGATGGGTACAGGGAGACAGATAGACAAAGCTTTCTATACTGCACTAAAAGGAGCCATGGTCACAGAGGACCCCTCAGTAATCATCTATGGAGACTTCATAGCTGAGATGCAGAAAGAGAACTGCAATTTTTTTGCTCCAAAAGCAGAAGACCTTCTGCATGCCTGCTTAAGGAGCATCTTTTTTAGCATGGTAGGATGATTATGTATTTATTAAGTGTACACAGGTGCAGGATGAGAGGTAAGTGGCATGAAGCAAAGCACCAGTTTTTGTGTGCTGGGAAATTCCAGTCCTGAGGCATGAGGGATACAATTAAAAAGAAGCACAAAGCTAACAGCACTGGATCCAGAAGCTTTGTCGGATGGTTGAATGCTCGAGGATGTCTAGGTCTGGCCTTGTACTAATTAGCATAAGATATCTGAGGCACAAAGAACAAAATTCAAGAAGAGGTAAGGGGGGGCAAGGAAAGTGAATGAGAGGAGAAACAAGACAAGGTACAGTGAGAAGCATCTTCAATATGGCACATAGCTGACATCCTATTGCTGTTTATCTAAACATTTTTCACTATAGGATTTAAACAGAGATGCAGTAGTGGAGTAGAGGGCAATTTTTTTTTTAGTCATAATAGTTATTTGTGGTTTCAATTTTTGTGGAGGAGGAGTAATTGCATTTCAGTTAGGAAAGGATGTCAGGGATTAGTGGTGAAAGAGAACTAGAGAAGAGACTCCTTATATTGAAATAAAATGCTACTGATTTTAACAGTAGAACATCATGTCATACAATACTTAAAACAATTTTTTAATTTTTAACCCTATTATATCTTAATACATGGTTCTTTTCCTTGCCTTTTTTGAAGGATAATTCTTTGTATCAGCTGAATATGATCCACACAAAGCAAGATCTGTTAGAACATAAAATTTGTGTGATGTTTCTACTAAGAATAGTGAATAAAATTTATCTGAAAATGCTGTTAATTTCTGGTTTTGGAAGGGCTATAGGATACTTCACTATGATGCATTTGTAAGATGAAGAGCTTAGCTTTTCCAGTGCTAGATCTATGAACCTATGATATCAAATATTTTAAAAATAGAAAAATAAAAAAAAACCCTACATGCATGGGTTATGATTGAAACATCATGATTCTGAACTATTCAAATAAGTTATTCATGTTAAAGATTGCTTATTTATTTTTCTGTTTCCCTTCAATGAATGGAAGTCACTGGGTCTGGAAAAAACTGCCTACTATTGTATTCACAGAATTTTCTGATGATCAAGATAGATTCTAAGGTTCCTTTCAGCTCTGATTTTCTGTGATCTTACCCACTATGTCATCAGATGATTGAATTTAGAAATAGATTATCAGCATGATCTAATTTAATCTCCCTATTTTATAGTGCAAGAAACAGGCTTAGAGAGAGTATGTGACTTGCCTTAAATTATACTGAATCAAAGAAGATTCAATCATGAATCTATATGTTTGTATGTTGCTTTGTTAAAGATTTTTAGGGAAAGTAAAACTATAAAATTGTTTTTTTCTTTTGGATACAAGGAGTATATTGAATCTTTTATTTAAACTCATTTCTATGTATGCTTCTGTCCTAAGGCTAGTGATAACAAATGTCAATCATATACATAAGGAAAACAAGTATAGTTGAACTCAAGTTTATGTTGTGAAAGGATTCAGTTTTTTAAAATATTTTCACTCCACCTTACTAAATTAAAGCATTTTATATTCTTTTTAGATTCTAAAAGAATCTTTTCTTTCTCATTCATAATATTTTCATAACTAAATAAGGATCTTTGTTTCCTCTTAGTTTAAGGATCTATCATAGCTCATCAACCAATAAGCCCTAGAGAGTTATCTGAGGCAGTTTGATATTAACTAACTTATCAAAGGTGCCACACCTACAAAATATCAAATTTGGGATCTGAGTTGATCATTATGTATCCAAACCATCTCCTCTTTTTAACACTTCTAATCTTCCTTGGGAACCATGGAGTTTAAACCTTTTATATTTAAAATAATAGATATTTAGGAAAAAAAGAGAAAAAAACAGAAATTTGCTGGTTTTTAATATATATGCAATTAAGTCTCTTTTAACAGAGAGAAACAAAACATAATGTCATAGGAAGAATCCTAAAGGTAGGAAGCTTTGGTTATTATCCTAACCATGTCGGTAAGTGATCAATAGACCTTGGACAAGTCATTTAACCAAGTATCTAAAAAATCAAAGATTTGAATGAGGTGAATTCTCAGGTCTTCCAACTATAATACTGTCTTTGTATTGTTATTAGTCATAGAATGTTTTGAACATATAGTAGTAAGCATTGTTTGGTGGAATAAATTTTATAATTCTATCAGAAAGCTTAAAGTGATACATACTTTCCTCTCCTTCCACCCCCACTTTCCAAGGTCTCTGAAGAGAAGGATGACTCTGGTCATGTGTACGTTTCTAGAAGGAGAAGCTATGTGTTCTTATTCTTGCTCCCATGGTGAGAACACCTACAGCCCACTCTTTCTTTAATTGGCATGCATACAGAGATGTACCCACATTTTTTTTCTTTCAAAAAACGAATGACTAGCTTTGCATAATGGAAATGAGAACTGCATTACACCACATTTATTTTTAATTATTCAAGATTCTGAGAAATGCAAAGTATAAATGAGGGAATAATAAGACCTTTAATTGAATTCAACATCTATTTCAATAGAATTAAAACACACAGACATACACACATATGTGCATGTGCACACACACACACACACACACATGCAGTCCAATACATAATAGTGATTTTTGCATTCTGCTGACATAACCCACCTCCATTTACATTAGACTTTTCAGTGAATGATATCCAAAGAGTGCTGGCATCTTTATCCTGTCAGAAGGGAAGAAATAATCTTCAGTGATGGTTACATGAATCACTAACCTCTCCTGAATCTAGGATATAGCAATAATACCGAGATATTAAATAACACAATTTTCAAAATTGAGTGACTAATACATTAAAAGGACTTTAACCTGGTATTTCTGATTGCCCTTTCTATACTACACAGGTCTTGACTACTGCTTTCAATAATTCCACTTTCCTTTGCCTTTCAGTGCAGAATCTGAAAACTCTGGCTGTGATGTTTGATGGTGAGAGCTTAATTCTTAGAAATTTCAATTCACCCAATTCAGCTTTTCTATAGAAAAGGCACAGCTTGACTTTATTATCCTGAGGAAGATTAGAAAAAAGAAAGGTGAAATCCTAAGAATAATCAAATGGCAATTCCTTCTTGGAGGAAACACTGTAATATCTGGGAAAAAGACTGGCCCCAATTCCCATTGGCCCAGGAGCTTTCCTTATGTTGCACTTGTGCATTGAAAAGTGGAAATTTACACTTAGTTCTGAAGAGAACAAATGTCCCCACTTCCCTCTAAGAACTTCAGAAGAGATGTTGTAGATATTTCCCCCTCCTTTTATCTTATCATTTATTTAGACAATGATTTAGCTTTTTACCCTTCAGTGGGCAGAAATATAGACTTTCTCTGAAGAGACTCACTATGAAGCGTACAAAACTTCAAGGAAAATGGAGTGATTGTCATGGATGAGGGGAAGCCTAGCAGAAAGGCAGGCTTCTCAACATCATTGGGCCTATAGGATGTTGCACTAAACAGGTCTCTCATGGCAGTTAGACAAATTTTATTTCATTGTCAGCCAAGATTAACAATCAATAGACAGGTAATTAGTACTACTCTTATTTGACATAGTTAAAAAGACTGTTGCAGCCTTGTGCTATTCCTTCTTCAGAGGACAGAGCATTTCTAGACTAGTCCTTTTTTCCTTTTTTATATATTTAATACAACTCTTTAGACTTATCCATGCAAACTAAATGAAAGTAACCAATGGAAAGGGGCCCACTACTGCCAGCAATTCCCAGATTGTCAAGTGATCAGTGAAGATTGGACAGGTCCTGATGAAATAAATGTTGGCTGCTGACTCTTCCAATTTTGCAACACTCCTCTGTGTCACTGGAGCAGCCTTGTCCAAGATTGAGATATTTGCAAACTGTCATCTTTCATAAATAGCTGCCTTGAGTGACACTTGCTTCCCCTGCCCCCAACACTTCCCTCTGAAATGTACCTAACTGGCTCTGGACCTGAGGAAATTCATTACTTGTGATAGGTGATTAGCAACGAGATGATTTTCTTCTCTTCTTAGCATTCTTACTCCCCACTCCCCACCTTTTCCTCCTTGCATAACTTCCTTGAATTCTTTTCCCTATCTTGTTCTACCCTCCACATCCTCTGAAAGGACTGAGTGACAAGTCCAAAAGGCAAAAAGCAGATGTCCCAGAATTGCATGTGATGACACTCCAAAAACACTTTATTTATATTGCCAAATTATAAAATTGGATAGTTACTGGTGTGGAAAAGTTCTTTTTTTCCAATATATTTACTATCTTCTTAGTATCAAAAGAGGAGCACTGCCGAAGGAATTTCAGAGAAGAGAACATGCTCAGAGGAATTGACACTATATATTGAAATGCCTTTACACGAAAATGATGCAGCGAAACACAATGATGCAGTTTTACCAGGGAAAATTAGCCACAATGAATTATTAGTGATTCTATTACCTGCATTTAGCAATCTGCAGATGTATATGAGATTCATTTTATTTTATTCAAATTATTTTCCATTAAAAGGAACAAGGGAGGATTTTTCATATAAACAAAAATGGGATCAATATAAGTATTGAGACTTCAAGAATACTGAGGAAAAATCCAACTCAATCTTCCCTTGAAATATTATTGTATTAAAGGAAATGATCTCATTTGAGAAGAATATATGTATATATATATATATATATAATAAGATAATATATATATATATATATATATATATACATAAGACAATGAAGAAAAATAAGGATGTACTAAATATTTCCTTGAATTTGAAAGAGTTCTTAAAACATTTTACATACTATTTATGGTTATTTCCATGGGTAGATTTCAAAGCATGAAAAATCATGTGATGCAATTCAGATTATCTCTATCAGGACTAGATCTTATTGTTCTAAGCATAATTTACCTTTCTAGTTTTGTAGCTTGCTATATATTCATCATTACCCTGAGCCAACACAGATGACTATAGACAAACACTATTAAACTGATACAAGAAAGGATTCTGGGAAGATAGTGGAGAGGTCAGAAAATTCCAAACTCTGCAGATTTCCTCCACAAACAAGTAAAAAAAAACAAGGCGGGTTAAATGTAGAGCAGTAAAAATTAACAAGAGTTGGGGTAGAACAATGGTTCTCCTCTGAAAAGTGGAAATCTGGAGAGATCCCTATGAGAAGTTCCAGGCTAGCTCCCTGAAACAGCTTGAGTCAAACCCTGGCGAACCAGGTTAGGAGATGGCCTTTCGTCAGTCATAGAAATTCTTATCTCCCTGAAATTTTGGGGAGTAGGGAGTCTGAGGGTGGGACTAAGAAAGGGGCCCCAGGCTCAACTGTGCTGTTGACTGGGATCCTGGCCAAGAAGGAACCAAGACACACACCTGTGAGTATGGCAGCATTCATGCAGGTACATTGCTGGTTGTGAATATTTATAGAACTGAATTCTTGGTTTTAGTTCCAGGTCAGAGGGAAAAATTGAAGGTTATGGCTTTTGGAGGGTGTCAGGGATTAAGAAAATTTCCAACATAGTGTGCTGAGGGAACCTACTTGTGGCTCAGAGGGGATAAAATTACAGAGGTAGGTCCAAGACAAAGCTCCTGAGGCTAGAGGTACCTGCCCCCACCATGTCCCAGAACTAGTGGTGAAAATAACAAGTTCCAATTTTTTATGAGCAGGCAAAGGATAAAGAATCCAACTGTAGACAGTTAATATGGGAATAGAGAAGATACTGAAACAAAAAAGTCTCTCTTATCTGAATTAGGAATGTTAAATGGCTACCTGGTAAAAAAATATTCATAAAAGAACTCAAAAAAAATTTTAAAAATCAAATAAGAGAGTTTGAGGAAAAATTGAAAAAGTAAATAAAGAACAATCCAAAAGAAACTAGTTTATGAAAAGAAACCACCTGGAAAAGAAGATCCAGAATGTTGTGGAAGAAAATATCTTAAGGAAGAAAATTAGAATTGGGCAAGCAGAAGTAGTTGAAGTTGTAAGAGATCAAGAAATAATAAAATAAAATGTAAAAATTGAAAAAATAAGAGAATGTGAAGCATCTCATAAGAAAAACAACTGTCTTACATATTCCAAAACATTCACGGTACTTCTTTTTGCAGTGGCAAAGAATTGGAAATTGAGGGGTTGCCCATCAGTTGGGGAATGGCTAAACAAGTTATGGTACATGAATACTAGGGTATTGTTCTATAGGAAACCATAAATGATCGGACTCTAGAGAAGCATAGACTGACTTACAGGATTTGATGCTGAGCAAAGTGAGCAGAATCAAGAGAAGAATGTACACATTAACAATAACATCATGGCAACCAAGATCAAAAGTAATGTAGTAAACTGGGAAACAATCTTTACAACTAATGATTCTGACAAAGGACTCATTTCTAAAACATACAGAGAACTGAGCCATATTTTTTTTAAAAAAATCCATTCCCAAGTTGACAAATGGTCAAAGGATATGCAAAGGCAATTTACAGATGAGCAGATCAAAGCAATCCATAGTTATATGAAAAATTGCTCTAAATCATTAATTATTAGAGAAATGCAATTTAAAGCTTCTCTGAGATACCACCTTACACCTCTCAGACTGGCCAAACTGAACAGAAAGGATAATGATCATTGTTGGAAGGGTTGTGGGGAATCTGGGACACTATTACATTGTTGGTAAGGCTGTGAACTCATCCAACCTTTCTAGAGAGAAATTTGGTACTATGCCCAAAGAGCATATGTGCATATCCTTTGATCCAGCAATACCACTGCTGGGTCTATACCCTGAAGAGATGAGGAAAAAGGGTAAGAACATCACTTGTACAAAAATATTCATAGCATCCCTGTTTGTGGTGGTGAAGAATTGGAAATCAAGTAAATCCTTCAATTGGGGAATTACTTAGCAAACTGTGGTATATGTATGTCATGGAACACTATTGTTCTATTAGAAACCAGGAGGGATGGGAATTCAGGGAAGCCTAGAGGGATTTGCATGAACTGATGCTGACTGAGATGAGCAGAACCAGAAAAACAATATGCACTCTAACAGCAACATGGGGGCAATGATCAACCTTGATGGACTCGCTCATTCCATCAGTGCAAGAATCAGGGACAATTTGGGGCTGTCTGCAATGCAGAATACCATCTGTTTCCAGATAAATAACCATGGAGTTTGAACAAATTTCAAGGATTATTCCCTTTAATTTAGGAAAAAACCTGCTATCTTATTGTCTGATCTTGCTATCTCTTTTCTTCCTTAAGGATATGATTTATCTCTCATCACACCCAATTTGGACCAATGTACAACATGGAAACAATGTAAAGACTGACAAATTTCTTTTTGTGGGGGTGAAGTGAGATTGGGGGAAAAATGTAAAACTCAAACTAAATAAAATCTTAAAAAAAAAAAACAAAAACCAATAACATTGTGAGATGAAGAACCTTGATGGAAGCAGCTCATCTTGAGAGTTCAGAGAACTAGGAAAATCATATTAGACTGGCTATGGACAATGTTAACCCTATCAAGAGGAAGAACAACAAAGCCAAACCAAACCAATAAAAGTAACACTTCAGAACCCTTCTTATGAATACTTTATAAAAATTGTCTGTTATGTATCTTTTCCCCTTAATCCTAATTCTTCATACTGAAAATGACTAATCAATAAACATATTTATCAAACATATGTATATACACTGCAACAAAAAAGATAAACTGATTTGGATGGAGAACAGATCAAGAAGAAAAAACATAAGAATAATTGTATTACCTGAAAGCTACAATCAAAATGAGAATCTTGATATGATAATACAAGAAATAACTGAAGAAAATTGTTTGAAATAATAGAATGAGGTGAGAAAGTAGAAATAGGAAAAAACCCCACTGATAACCCTAGGTAAGAGACCCTAGGAAGAAAGTTTTCAGGAATATTATAGTTAAATTCTCAAACTCCCAGGTTGAGGAGAAAATATTAAGAGCAACAAGAAAAAACAAGTCAAATATGGCAGAGCCACAATTAAAGTACAAAAGACCTAACAGTGGCTAGATTGAAAGACTGGAGGTATTAGAGCATTACAGATTGAAGAACAAAAGAAGGTGTGGTCACACATAATCATACCCAGCAAAGTCAAGCATAATCCTAAATAAAAAAAGTGAACATCCACTGAATTATTAGATTTTTGGCATTTTGTTTCAAAAAGATCTGAATTTAATAGAAAATTTGACATACAAGAAAGAATCAAGAAAAATGTAAACAGCAAAGACTAATTATAAGAGACTCAATAAGGAAAAGCTGTTTGCTATCTATATGTGGAAATGTAAACCATATGTACAAGATTGTTATTAGTAATGGAGTAATTTAAGAAAAGGTTGGGGTAGAGCTAAGTAGGATGGAATTCTTAAAAGTAAAATGGGATAGGAAAAAGATTTTTTAAAAATGAGGTGTGAGAGGGAGAATTGCTAAAGAAAAATTTGATGGGGAGAAGAATTGGTAGTTCTGGAAACCTACTCTTATATGAAATGGTTTAAGGAGGGGAAAATGCATACATAAATACATACATACATACATACAAAAATACATATATACATACATATATAAATGTGTAAAAAACTTAAATTTAGAAAGACATGAGTGGAGATATAGAGAGGGTAATGAGTTAAAGGGTGAAGGAATAGGTTAAGACAATATATAGAAGGCACTGTAGATCATTGGGCAAGATTGAATATAGAAGGGGATGTATTGGAAGGATTCTTACAAGGGTTATAGGTCAAGAAATAGGAAGGCCAGGAGAAGTAAAGTAGAAGATTGAAGAGGGGTTGTTGCTTTCAGAAAATGGAATAAAATGAGAGATGCAGAAACCAAATATATAGATATTTATGAATATGTAAGTAAATATATCTATATAAATGCTTGTGGGCAAAAATAACTATATAAATAGATGCCTATACATGTATATGCATGTTTATGTATTTGTATATATACGTATAAGTGGATTTATATCTATATCCATGTATATGTGTACATTTACATGTATACACACACACATATATATATATATATATATATATATATATATATATATATATGTGTGTGTGTGTATATACGTATCCATGTTTAATTGTAGCTGTCCTGGGGGGGGAAGTTGGGAGGAAAAAATAAACAGTACGCAGCAGAGAATAGAAGAAAACCTACAAGGAGACAAAGAAAACAAAAAAAGAACAATTTTGAAGAAATGTATTGTATTCATTGCATAGACTTTCTTGAAGTGGAAGTTCACTGCTTTATATTTTGAATGCTCTCATTTTTGCTGTGCACATGACAATGATTTTTATTTTCCTCTTATTTGTATTTAAGTTTTAAAAATATCAAACCACTGACACAAAGGAAAGAAAGTGAACAGCAAGTTGCACATGTACTACAACTGCAGCACAGTGTCATTCTCAATCATTTCATTCCTAGACTCGTTCCACTGACACTAATCACACATTTTGTCATCATAATTAGTTTGATTCAAGCAAGGTTAGGATTTTCTCCTAATTTAGTTCTTTGATATTTGGTAGAGCTGTGATTTCACTGATATAGGTTGTTATTCAGTAAGTTTTCATTTGTGACTTACTCTATCTGATCGAATTTGGAATTTACTTGGAAAAGTCATTGGAGTGGTTCATCATTTCTTTCTCCAGTTCATATATAAATGATGAAATTCCAATGTAATCAATTGGTTTTTCAATTTTGCTCTTTCTTTTATTCAGAGGAAAACTCTCCTTTGGTATACACCATGTAGTTCTGGTGATTCTCTCTTCAATTTCCAAATCCCCATAGTTCACTAATTTTTGCTAAGGCACTGACATGCACCTCTATCCAGAACTGCTGTTTTGGTGAAATAGTCTGATAAATAAGATTAAAAGGAAATTTAGTGTTTTTGGAATTATATAACAATAACTTTCCATTTGCTTGCTTTTTTAAAACTTGTGACATTTTTTAAACACTTAAACATCATAACTTTCCGATTAAGCTAATAATTTCTGTGAAGATATTTTAACACAAGAATGATTAAGTCATGCAACTTATATTTTAAAAATAAAAATACATTTTTGATCAGTGTTTCAATCACCTCTGTATTATTTCTTTTGATTTATGTAGCTCATTTCTGTCCAATAATTAAAACATCTTTACATATTATATCAGTCATTCCCCCATAGATCACATTATGATCATTTTCATAGTTACATTCAATTAGCATATATCCTCTGTATAGTCTCATGTAAAGAAAACATTTGAACATAAATTATGATTATATACACAAAATTGTCAATTTTAAATTCTAGCAACATTAAAATATAACTATAACTTTCCTGGTCAAACATATAAAAATAAAAGAAGACTATAAAGGAAAGAGCATAAAAGATTCTTTCAGTTTATGATACTCTCTTGATGAAAACTTTCTTATTTTCTCTGGGTGAGATTGAGTTTCCCACTGTTAAGCAATGTTTTTTCCTAGACAATCTAAACTTTTACATCATTGGTTAACATTGGAACAAACGAAGCTTTCACATTCATTCATTCAATTATTTAACAAATTTTGAAATAAGCATCTTTTGTTTGCAGAGTACTATACCAGAACTCAAATAACTACAAATAATTGAGGGAAGTTCAAAGAGCAAAGTCATTACCATAGACAGGAATCAGGTAATGTTTCTTGGGAGAAATGGTATTTGTATTGTGATTTAAAGGTTGTCCAGAAATTCAGAAGTTAGATCCTTCTAATGATGTTGTAGCAATAGAGACAGTGTAACTAAAATCAAGGAGTTCATAGTACATTTGGGATATTTAGAGAATAGACAATGAAAAAGTTCAGTTAGATCATGAATTTGAGGAAGGTGGCAAGAGGAGATAAGGCAGAAGGTGTAGTTAAACACTGAAGACCCTTAATGAATCAACAAAGGCTCCAATACTGTCCTTGATCCCTCTTTTTAAGGGGCCCCTTTTCTCTGGAATGTAGCATACAAGTGATAAGATTCATGTCTGACAGAGTCTGGCCTCTGAGAAAGGACTGTGGTTGTTCTTATACTCTACCTCATTAAACCCCTTCTGCAGCACAGTGGGATGGGGGGAGAAGGAAGTTGATGTATGGTTTAATTTATGACTCATGTTTACTATTTTTTGAAAAGTAGAAATAGAAAAATCTTCATCATACATTGTAGGTCAGGTATGGCATCTATTTATTGTCTACAATTGTCTACTTCCCTTATTATTCTTACTGAGACAGCTAGGTGGCACAGTAGACAGAGGATGGGACTTGGAATAAGAAAGACCTAGTTTCAGACATTAGCTATACAAATTTGACCAAATTATATAAACAACCACAGTTACCTCATCTGTAAAACAGGAATAATAATAGAATCCACTTTCCAGGGTTATTGTTGGAACACAATGAAACCATAAAGTATTCTGTAAATGCTAACTGTAGTTGCTACTTGGAAGGATACTTAGAGTTGGTTTGATTATTCACTAGCAACATAATTTCAGGGAAACACTGTGCTTGTCATGCTGAGGTATTCATAATAATGATTTGTAAACAAAACAAAACAATTTCCCCCAAAAGACAAAACACTTTTTGTATCACCATTGGTTGTAAGAGGATGGAGGAGTGGGGATTCTATCTGGGAAATAAAATAATAGAGAAAGAGGTAGATATATCATATAGCAAGAGCAAAATAGCAGCAATCCATTTTACTGGTATCACACCAATGGCAAGAAATATAGGCAAAAGACTCCAGACACTAAGTGCAACTCTTTTGGAAAATTTATTGGAGAAAATATAGAAAAGTCATAGAGGATGAGGAAGCACAGGTAAGTTTTAATCTGTATATCTGGAAGGAGTAGTTATTTTGAAGAGCTCACAGATTCATCCAAGTCTTGATGTAATCCCTCAAAAGATTTGTACCCAACTATTTGAACAGGAAAAAGGAAGTACATGTACAACAGAACAATTGTTCTGATAATGGCACACAATTGAAGGGACAACCCATAGGGCTTTCTTTCAAATTTATTTTGCAGAAACTCTGAATGTGGATAGTAGACTGGACTCAGGATTGAATAAGAGAATAAAGGGATGAATTTGTACTTAGAAAAATGTGCAATATTTTTTAAAAATAATGATGCCTTCTATTTTTCTTTATTATTTAAACTACATTTATTTCTGAATCTCTACCCAAAGATTCTTCCTAACCACACAGATTTTGAAAGAAATAAAAAAGCAAAATCAGAAAATAAATAAATCCAATACAATCTAACAAATCTAACCAACACATCAATTGAACAAGAAATTACATGCAACATACCAAATGCATAATTTCTCATGGAATGGAGGGAGGCTCATTTTCTCACCTCTACTCTGGAGCACTTGGAAATTATTAATGCTTTCCAAACTCCCTTGAAAATAAATGATCATTTTTATATCGATATTCTTAGCATAGAATAGCAGTTTTGAAGAATACAGTTGCAGGTCACTGAAGATGAAACAGAGAGAGAGATGTGATAGCTGTGAATAGCTTATTGCATATTACTAATATAGAAATGTGGAGGAGATGCATTATAAACAAAAGTATCAGAGAAATTCTTGGCCAGAAAAAGGAGATGTACTGAGTGAATAATGGAAATAAACAATAATTAATGGACAGCCTGAAAACTTCATTTGTTGCCATACTTTGTCCACAAGAGGAAGTAAAGAAAATATTAACATAATTAAATCACAGAACAACACGGGCCCCACAATAATGGCTAAACCCTTTATGGTGAAGTGAAAATTCTATCTGGTAAATAATATTTATCAGAATAGATAAACAAAAGTCAGTTTGGATAAGAAACTGTGAATGGATTGCCATCAAACTTTACTGTAAAAAATATTCATGTAGGTGAGGTTACAAATTCACTTGAAGTAGATATTTAAGTTTCAATATAGTAATGGACCCTTCATATTCTTTTTTTTTCTTTTGTGTTCTGGAATTTTTCCCTTTGATGGTAATCTTTCAAGAATGTAGAATGCTGAATCTCTCTCTCTCTCTCTCTCTCTCTCCCCTCTCTCTCTCTCTCATACACACACACACAGTTCTCTCTTATTATCCCTGTCTTTTTATATCTATATCAATCTCTACATGTTAAAAGAGAATTTTGATTTTTATATTGATCAATGTGTTATATGTAATGAATTTAATAATAATAATAATAATTTAATTTCTAGAGATCCTTATCAGAGAAAATAAAGCAGTTGGAATCATTTGTTATTTCTGACAAACCTGCATTCTTTCCCTGACTAGTTCTTGCCTATGTTAAGTGAAGTGAATCAGTGTAACCTGTTCCATACCTATGCAAAATAATAAGGTATATCAAAGACTAAATAATCAACTTGGTCATTCCCACAGGACTTTAGGATACCTATATTATCCTACTTGGATGGTCACAACTTTCAAAACTTGCTGTGATTGTTGTATTGTACTGATGGGCTTCTGAAAAAAAATTCAAGTCCCCCCAAAATTATCATTCTATGATCCACCCTTTCCCTCCCTTCCCCTTATGATTTTTGTATATAATCTCTACTTCCAATGCAGCAAAGTAATCTCAATTTGCAAATAGGTTCCTTGCAATGAAAGTAATTAATTAAACCATTACTTCATTACCCCTGTTTCACTCAGGTTAGAGATCGGCTCAGTAAAATTCTATTAGCAATATGAATATAAAACAATAAATAACAGACTGGACTTTGAATAAGGACAGTATGTGTTTTAAGTCCTGTCTCTGACAAATAATGACTATATGACTCTGGAAAATTTAATCAGTTTCTCCACTTCAAGTAGCTTCCTAACACTAAGTAGCTTTTAAATATTATTTGTTTCAATGGCCAGGAAAGTAGCAGAAGCAGGCAATGTGGAATACTTACAACTTGGTCAGACATCAGATGCCAAGGTAATCTACTGCATCCAAGGTCATCATGAATCATCTTGTTTTTTGTTTTGCCATTGGATTTCAGTGATTCTGGAAGACAAAGTAAGACTCCAGACTTTGTGCAACTCTGCCTCACTTAAATACAATTTACTCAAGTCAAGATATCACTCCACAAGCCATTGAACTTCTTTGAAAACAAAGGATGAATGACTAAATAAATAGTCTAATCGTTGCAAATTTTCAATTGGTAGAAACAACTTCTTATCTCTTGGGGAGTTCTTTACACTTATGAAATCCCATATTCAAACCAAACATATACACATATATGTATATGTATATATATGGATACACATATATACACACACCCCTTGCTAATGGATATGTGCATCAATGCATTCAGGATCTTTAATTTCATTTTCTGTCTTCTAATTCACTGGAAGATAAACTATAATTTAGTATAGAATTTTTAGAGATTGGATTGAGCTCCGAGAGGTTGAGAGTATTGCTTATACTTATACAGGTAGTATGTTTAAAGAATCAAAATTTGAATCCAAATCTTCCTGAATCCAGGTCCAACACACTATGTATTATAATATATCAGTACTCAGTAAAACAGCAGAATATATTTAGATTTTTTTTCACCGAATGCACTATTTCTTGTTAAACTTCTTTTAAAACATACTCTTATAATCATAAAGTTTCATATTTGGAAGGGATATTAGAAGTCACTTAATTTTATTTGGTCATTCATAAATATATAATAATGGAGTATGCTGCCCCACCATTACCTCTTACCATGGAATTCCCTTTCTCCTAGGGATACAAAAACAATATAGATATTCCTTATGCTAATGCAAGATCCCTTTTCCCCAGAGATTGATTTGGGGCAATTAAAAGAGCCTAAAGAAAGAATAAAAGAGATTGTCAATTGATAGCCAGTTTCAGACACAGAAAGACATGTATTTAAGTACAGCTTCTTTCAAACACTAGCTTTGCCACCATGGTCAAGTAACTTAACCTCTCAGTGCCCTAGGTAATTCTCTAAAGCTCTTAATTATAGATGAGAAGCTGTTTTGTGTCCATAGATGGAGTTTTCATGCAAGAAGGTGTAAACATTGATGAAATCACTGATCCATTCCAACACACACACAAATAAATAACAAAGCAATCCCCCCCAAAACCAAACAAATGAAAGAGAACTTGAATGAATATATAATCAGATACCTAAAATTAATAAAATAATAGATAATAAGAAAATGTAACTTGGGGATGAAGACCATGGTTTTATCTGTAAAAGCAAAAAGAATGCTGAGTAGTACTTAGAATCACAAAGGAATACAAAGAAATAAGTATTCTAGTAGAATGAGTGATCATTCATGAAGATAATGATATTAGGTGTAAAACTAGTTTGGAAGAAGTGAAGTCTCTGCAATTATGTCATTATGATTTATTGACCTTTACAGCCTATTATTGTCTCTGGCTCCATTCATGGTCTCTCTCTTTTGGTTTCATTCTACACTGTTTTGAGAAGCAACATGACATAACTAATAGATTGCTGACTTCAAAGTGAGAAAAACCTGAATTCAAGTCCTCCCCTAACTTTACTGACTGTATTGACTCTAGACAAGTCACTTAACTTTGGTGTCACAGGTAGTTCTTATGGGTGGAAAAGGACCCTAAATTGGGAGTTCTCTATACAAATGAAAATACACATTCAATATAAAAATGGGTGCGATTATACTTCTATGTCTTCAGCATGTTTTTCTTTTTATAGCATAGGCAAAGATCTCTGCTGAAAGAAAAAAAAAAAAGCTTTGCCCAGATCTTTTCTTTGGAGACCAAAGTTGTCAAAAGTTAAGGAAAATTGGGATAATAGAACATTGTATCAAAAACTAAAACTAGAAATGACTTTGGACTCAATCTAACCCAATCTTCTCATTTTGATGAGAAAACTGAAGTCCAATGCCTAGGGTAATGTCACAAAATAGAAGGAAACTTGGGTGCGGGGGGTTGAACATAAATCTTCTGAATTTAAAGGGTATATGTGTAGAGAAAGTGATAGTCTCTGCCAGTTACATCTCTGAAATTAATATTATTTTATTAACAAATTAATTGCAGATATGATTATTTTACAAAGCTACCCTTCCTGAAAATTTGGCTTATGAATACAAGTGAAGCAAATTTAAGACTTGATATTTTTTTCTTGAAGGTAAAAGCAAGAATGCTGGCTTTGGAATCAGAAGTTTGGGGTACAAGGTTAGGATCTAAACCATTCTTTGCATCTTGGTCAAAGCAAATATTTTTTTTTAACATTTTACTGGTCTATCCCTACATTTTATTAATATAGGAAACACTCTGTTGAAGGAAACTCCAATTAGCAATGTAGGGCTGCACCTTCTCAGGACTTTTAACCTTTTTTTGGTGTCCTGAACCTCTTTGGCAGTCTGGTTCTTTAGATGATAGCCTATATTTCAAAATAACATGACTAAAGTTAAAAAAAAGATAGGATTAAAAAGGCAACAAATTATATTGAAATACCCTTCACAGACTTCATGTTAAAAAACATCTATTAATAGTTTAGAACACTGGCACAGGGAATAGAAAATCAGGAGTCACAAAAAACAGAAGTTCAATTAAGTCATAAATAATTGCTAGTTATATGACCCTGAGTAAATCATTTGCCTCAGTTTTCTTATTTTTAAAATTCACAACTCCCAACGTTGTGAGTATAAAATGAGATAATAATTACAAAGTTCTCTGAAGAGTGTGTGTCATATAATAAAGACTATTCAAATGATACATATTTATTATTAATAATTATTGCTATTGTTATTATACTTACTCAAGATACAATAGAAATATATATCATAATAAAAATGACTTGAAATTGGGTTTTCCTAGCTTTGAGGCTAGTTTCCATTATAGGATGCATCTGATGTTGAAAAATATTTTTTACTTAAATACATGAGTGATAGATTCATTACTTTAGTGAATATTTATTTTTTTATAAAGATTTTATTTACTTTGAGTTTTACAATTTTTACCCTGATCTTACTTCCCTCCTCCCCCCCCTCCGCCAGAAAGCAATCTGTCAGTCTTTACATTGTTTCCATGGTATACATTGATCCAGATTGAATGTGATAAAGAGAGAAATCATATCCTTAAGGAAGAAACATAAATTATAAGAGATAGCAAGATCAGTCAATAAGATATCAGTTTTTTTTCCCCTAAATTAAAGGCAATAGTCCTTGGCCTTTGTTCAAACTCCTCAGTTGTTTCTCTGGATACAAATGGTATTCGCCATTGCAGAGAGCACCAAATTGTCCCTGATTGTTGCATTAATGGAAAGAGTGAATCCATCAGGGTTGATCATCGCCCCCATGTTGCTGTTAGGGTGTATATTGTTTTTCTGGTTCTGCTCATCTCTCAGTGAACGTTTATTAAACAACTGACATGATCAAGGCACTGGGCATATAAAACCAAATGAAAAATAAACCTAGCCTTCAAGGAACATATATTCTTCTTAGTATGGGGAGAAGAGAAAACAATATTTCTACAGTAAGTAATATAAGTATTATATATATATATATATATATATATATATATACATATGTAATATGTATATATATATATATATATATATATATATATAAAATTTGAGATATGGGACTATATTAGAAATTAAGGAATTTAGGAAAAACTTTCTGCCATTGTTGTATTCACAAACATATCAATGAGATCTTATCAATGAAGCAAAGTTTCTTGACTCCTTGGAGTCGCTGTGGAATATTGCTATGTCCAGTCATGAGGTTCTCTAATGTGGAGACTAGGGGAAAACTGTTGCCTAAGCAGTCAAGTTCTTAATTATCATGGAGTGATATAAATACATACACTCCTTTGAAAATTTTCAAACTCTGACCTGGAGTTTTATTTTTGCCTCTAAGTTTTGGCAGCCTAGAGAATAGATATAATTAATTAGAAATTCTCAGAACGCATATGGACATATTTTGGATAATTCTTTTTCCTGAAGTTCTTTTGTTCATACTTCTTATTTATTGAGACTATTTACAATAACTTTGCATATTTTGAATCAATTCAAAAAACACGAATTTTTGAAAAGATAAAACATGTTTTTTTCCTAAAATATAAAAATAACATGTTTTGTGATTCAGAAATTACATGACATAATGTAGCAGGTTTATAAGAAAAGATTGAGATTAAGAAACTTTCTTTAGCAAATCTTTGCAGATTTATATTTTTAATCTAATGAATAAAATGATAGCTAAAAAATTTGAGAACATAAGAAACATGGAGCTATGAAAGGGAATGAACATTTGGAATGGGTTTGTTAGTACTTTCAGAGTCATAACTGGAACTTTTCACAAAGGAGACAAATTTAACTGGGGAGAGGGAATGCTCACCAAAAGATATAGACTGAAGATAGAGGTCGCTGGAGTTGAGGAAATATATTGATCAATAAAACATTGATTAGGCACTTATTATAATCCAGACATTGTTCTGAACACTGGGGAAATTAATAATAGCAATGTTTGTCCTTCCTTTTCGAAGAAGTCCAGGATATCAGAGAGGTGATCTCATTACAAGTCTGTGAATTGGATTTAAGTGAGGAAGTTCTGTGCTCAGTCATTAACCTCACCTTCTCCAGAGTCATCTGGATCCAGTTGCCAGATATGAATCAAAACAACTAGAGAGGGCCCTGGATGCACTGCAGTCAGGATTAAATGACTTGTATATGGTCACACAGCTAATAAGTGACAAGTGTCTAAGGACAGATTTGAACTCCCATCCTCCTGAATCCAAGGCCACTAAATCCAAGAGTCTATCCACTATACCACCTATCTGCTCCTGGGAGAACTAATCAAAGAAAGAAAGAATCTCAACTAAAGAGAAACTAGAGGGAGTGGAGGAAACAGCAAGTTCAGAAGTGGCTTCAAAGCAGAGATAGACCCCAGCAAGAAAAGGCAAGAGCTGACCTATTTAAGAGTAGAGGGACACATGAACTAGTGGGGAATAGAGAAAAGTGATAATGCAAATAGAGACAAAATAACAGGGGACTAGTCAGAAATCTGCATGATGTCTTGGACTGCAGAAAGATGCAGCAAAAGTTGGCCTATCAGACTCTGCATAAGTGATATACAGCAACAATTTCCATAGAAAAAAACTAATTTATATACTTTTAAATATCCTTTATATTCTTTGTTGATAATTAATATGTTGAAAATCATCTTTTTTTAAGCCAGGTCCATGGTTATAACTGAAGTCAACTGTAATTCTCTGAGACATTTAGACATAAGAGAATTGGTTCAAATAATAGGCTTAAACTTTGCTACTAAGCTTAAAGTGGGTTGTCATCTCTTTTCACAGAAGAAGTTCCCACATGAAATATTTTCTATGCTTAAAAAGAATTCCTTCAGGTATTTTCTGAGCTTCCATAAAGCATCTTTGAACCTTTAAAAAAATTTGATACATTATATGAGACACAGTTAAGCATAAGTTGAATGCTTTGAATTGAATAATCTTGTTTTTAAAAAAAGTAAATAAAGAATTATAAAAATTATGACTGCTTGGATAAATGGATTATTTTAGATTTATTGATTTAACAGCAAAATGAGCACTCATTCATTTTCTTTTTCTTCCAGTTAGAAAAATCTTTTATTTGATTATTTATTTATTTATTTATTCTTATTTTGTGCAAATAATGTTTTTTATACATTACTAAAATATTCTTGTTTAAGAGTAAGCATAATACCCCTCCCCCCAAGAAAACATAGACTGACATAAACGATAAAGTAAAGGGGAGAGAAAAAATTAAAATTGAAATTAAAAAAATAACAATAATAATTGTAAGTATGACCAGGTGGCACAGTGGACAGAGCACTGGCCCTGGAGCCAGGAACACCCTAGCACAAATACGGCCCCAGACTCCCATCAATCACCCAGCTGTGTGACCCCATGCAAGCCACCCCAACCCCATTGCCCTACATAAACCAAAAAAGAAACAAAAGACCTAAATTAAAAAAATAGTAATAATAATAATATTAGGGGCGGCTGGCTGGCAGACAGATCACTGGCCCTTGAGTCAGGAGCACCCAGGTCCAAATCCTGCGATTATAAGAGGATTCTACGTACATAGCCAGGGTTTTCTTATCCTCTTTTGCAGGGTTAGAACCTCATGACATATACCAATATTCTTATCTACTAAATTGTTTGCTTCATGAGGGTAGGGGATCATCTAAATGTTTTATTTCCTTTGATGCAAAATATATTGATATATTGAGCTGTACATTTCTGTGTATGTATATACATATACTTTCCCCCATTTATTATTTATTTATTCTTATTTTGTACAAATGATATTTTATAAATTACTAAAAGATTCTTGTTTAAGAGAAAATGTAATACCCCTCTTCCAAAAAATATATCCATATACTTATTTGAGTGAATTAATAAATGTGTGTTCCTTTGGAGACAGAAAAATCTACCCATAGTTACATATCTTTATCTGAGCAACATATAACATATCTGCGTGTATATATATATCTATATATCCATATCCATATCCATATCCATATCTATATCTATATCTATATCTATATCTATATCTATATCTAATCTATGTCTACGTCTACGTCTACGTCTACAATACGTCTACGTCCACCTCTACGTCCACCTCTACGTCTACGTCTACCTCTATCTCTATCTCTATCTATATCGATATCGATATCGATATCTATATATGAATTTAAAGTGGAACGTTTCTATAGTTACTGATACAAAAACTTCACCCAAAGAGCTGGGCTTGGAAAATACATATCATAGGACATTTCTAGGCTTCTAGTCCTGTTTAGAAGTAGGTCTATACAGAGACTCCACTTATTTGGGAATTTCCCTGAATCACTTCTGAATTCACTTGGGATCACTTTACCTGGAATCATTTTCAGTCAGCATTGCTAGTCTGGCTTTGGGAAACTATGAATGTTTGTGCATTGTGTGTGTGTGTGTGTGTGTGTGTGTGTGTGTGTGTGTGTGTGTTCAATCTGACTCACTCAGTTATTTGAAATTCCTTAGATGAAAGTTTCTGAGTTAAAAGTTTGAGAGGGGAAATTTCTTGAGATTGTGAGTGAGTGAAAGTTGAGTTTAAATTTCTTGAGGCCATGTCAGCTTCCCTCAGGACAACTGTTTGTTGATTCAGTGGAGTTAGCCTGGAGGGGTCTACCAAACCGGGTTCTGTTTTTCTTGAGATCCCCTCAAATAGTTTTAGAAGGACAGTGGCTTTACCTCTTCATTTTTGCTGCTTTATCTTCATTCTGTGGTGATTTTTTGACTGTTTGTGGAGGAAATCTGGAGAGCCAAGAAATTTCTGACCTGTTCTGCCATCTTTCCCAGAATGCCCCTTCTGAGTGATTATCTTCAATTTGACATTTCACTGAGAACCACAAGCATATCAAACCCAGTCAAGGAGATGAAAAGCAAAAAGGGTTTCAGAGACAGATTAGCTTTCAGGCTAGAGTTCAGCTCTTGAGGCCATTATTGTAGTTGGTCACGAACCTTTGTTCCATGATGCTTTTCTACTTTATCTAGGTTATTTTATCTCTTGTGTTGAAAATAAATACAAAAACAGGAAATACAGATATCATGTAATATATTGCTGTTTCAATTAAGCAGCAGCTGCTGTTACCAAGCTGTCATCTTTGTTATGAGGGCTTTGTGTGTGTCTGTGTGTGTGTGTGTGTGTGTGTGTGTGTGTGTGTGTGGCTAGTCTTGGTTACTTCAATACTTTCATCATATACCTTGGGTTGCTTATATGGAGAATCCTTTAACACTCGGTTGAAAGTCCTATTAGTCCTAGATTATGGGACAAATCAAGATTTTTTTTTCAAAAATAATGTGACTAGTAAATTTCTTTTAAGCAAGGAAATTAAACAAGTGATAAGAATCTGTATTGTTATTTTATTGTTAACAATAAGCATATTTTTCATTACATTTTAAGGACAAAGTCTCAAATAAAAATTTGTTGTATGAATGTGAATATATGCATATATAGTTTGTGTATGTATACCTACTATGCCTATGGGTATACATAAACAGATATGCATATATTTATGTGTATATATATGCATATATGAAAATAAATGTTACCATAATGTTCTCATATGTAGGATGAAATGAAAACTATTTGGACTGACATAAAGTCTTTCATGTCTTTGCTTCCCACCTTCCCACATACTTTCCTACTTATCTTTGCCATATGATAGCATGTTATTCTTCTTCACTTAACTATTCACTCACTCACTATACTACTTACAAAGGCTCTCTAGGTGATTACTGTATATATTTTTCATCCCCGCTGCATCTGTGTACAGTCATGCCACAAGTTTGCAAATGAATTCTTTTCTCCCTTATGTTTCTTGGAATCTTTAGTTCCTTTCAAAGCATCTCTCAAAAACCACTTCTTAATTGAGGATTTTGGTGTTTTTACTTAATTGGGTGTATTTTCTTGAAATTAATTTGTAAATACTTGATAATTGCTTCTCTTGGGAAAATACATGTAGATCAATATTTCAAAATCAAATTTGATCTGAGGAATTTGCTATTTGAATAATTTTAGGTGAATAATTACTGCCAAATTTATCTATTGTGTAAAATCAGATTTTGATGCAAAGGGTTTACTATGAGTAGGATTGATGTCATAGAATTTGGGAACCATGCAAAGGCATTCTGAGATAATATTCATTATGGAGGTGAAATTATATGAGAATAAATGGTTCTCTTAATGTCATGCTTCAACCCTGCAAAAGAACACCAATAGGTATTTGTATTTCTTTCTCATGCTGAAGGTAGTTGCCTTATCCTTAGGCCAACAAAAGATGGGGAAAAAAGCACCTGATAGAACTAAAAATGTTAATAATAACATAATAACATAACATAATAACATAATAACATAACAACAAAGACATTACCTCAACCAATAATATGTTCACAAAGACATGTTAAAGAATTGATAGGAGCATGAATATAGAAACAAAGAGATTTATGATGGCAAATTTATGATTACTGAATGAGGATTACCTCCTTGGCAATAGAAATTACAGAAGTACTATTTAGTAATTTATTTATTCATTTATTTATTTATTTTAGGGACTTGGTTTCCTTACTTTGTCTAGACTGGAAGTGAAACTAACATTCACTTATTTTATCTCTCTACTGTTTAGCATGAAAACTTTCATTTTCTGCATTTCTGATTTAAACCACTTTACCCTTGCTTGGTCAGCTTGATGACCTTCCTGCTCCAGAGGGATCATCTTTTTGTGCTTAGTTTAGTGTAAATACCTGATTTGCTTAGCCCATTAAAGCTCAGAATTCCTCAGCTCAACCAATTCACCAGTCTCAGTCTCTCCACAGCAGGGATTGCAGTCATTCACCACTGCACCTACCCAGATGCATTATCTTTAAGAAGCCTGAACTGATGAATGCAGATTATATAACAAAAAAGAAAGAAACTAATATATAATTACATATTATAAAAACAAAATTAATCACCTATTGGATCCTTGTCAAAACACATCCTGGTGGCTATATTTCATAACTAACAGGCAACTACATACTACAAAGATAGATTTCAAAAAAACCTTGAAAATTAATTTAATTTATTGTATGCTAGACTTGGACAATTATCAAAGACTACTGTTTCTCAGATATATCACTGATATCTAAACATTTAAGAACAAGTTTTTGATAAATAACATTATGGCAGATATGAATAATGTTCAAATTGAATGGAATGACAACTTCTAGTCATGTAAAAACCAGTCAAAAGAAATAAAAGTAATGTGGGAACATCATTTCTATCATCTTTTTACCTTTTAGAGTTATAGAAAAGATGTTCTCAATGAGCATGCAAAAGATATATTTACATTCTGATATATTTATTAAGTTATAAGAAAAATTTATTTTATCCACTTGTGTAATAATCTGTAGATCAATAAATAGACAAGAATAATCAAAGGAAAATGACTTGTCCTAAGACTGCTCCTATTTTAACTCCTTTGGGGAAAAAAATGGACTTGTGGCCAAGAGGGCAGAGAGAAGACAGGCATTGTGTTAAGTGCTCCTCTTTTCCTCAAAAACAACATGAAAGAAATCTCTTAACAGAAATTCGATCAACAAAACACAAAAAGAGAAGTTAGGAGAAGAAAACCTACCAAGAAGTTTTGTCTCAGGGGACCCTGGGTGAAATGGGAGACAAGAGCAGAGGGTCAGCACAGGGACAGCAGCTGGGGGAAGGCAGAGAACCAGCCTCAGCTGTAGAGATTTGGTGAGTGGCAGGTGTGAGATCCAACTTTAGCTTCCAAGTCTTTGGCAGGGGAGAGGAGCTTCCAGAGGGTGAGTTCCAGCATAGAGTTTCAGAGCAGGCTTGGAGAACAACCAGCTGGACTGGGGACCTGAGCTCCATACTTTCAGCAGAGCCCTTTGTCCAGAACAAACAATAAACAACTCCCTACCCCCTCAGGCTAAGGGTGGGTAACAGAGTTCACTCAAAAGAAAGAGATTAACTCCCTCTCCTAGGGCTCAGCACTTTATTCTAGGCCAACTCAAATCTTGCTGCTAAGGGCCCCAAACACTGCAGAGAAAGCAGCCAATGCTCATTCCTGGTTTGTCCTTGGAATTACTAAACCAAGAGGAAATCTTCAAGTGCAAACCTCTTAAAGCCAGCTCCACTCCCCCAACACAAGATCCTAGAAATATGAAAAAAGGCCATTGAAAAGGGGTGGGGCATGGAGAAATACTTAGAAGAAATAGATTCTGACCCAGAGAGATCTAGCACTTCTGAGGAGAATATGAATTGGTCTCCAGCACAGAAGAAAGTCCTTGAAGAAATCAGGAAGGGGTTTAAAAATCAATTGGAAAAATTAGGAAAAGAAACTCAAGAGAAAAATTAACAATTTGCAACAAGAAAACAAATTCTTGGAAAATACAATTTGAAAAATGCAAAAGGAAAATAACTCTCAGATCTTCAATTGGACAAATGCAAAAAGAAAATAATTCTCTCAAAACTACAATTGGACAAGTGGAAAACTCCTTCAAAAATAGAATTGACCAAGTGGAAAAGGAGTTGAAAAAAGTAAATGAATAAAATTCTTCCCTAAAAGTAAAATGGAATGGGTGGAAACTAATGACTTCATGAGACAACAAGATTCTATTAAGCAAAACCAAAAGATAAAAAAGTAGAAGAAAATGTAAGGTACCTCATCAGTAAAACCACTGACCTTGAGAATAGAGCAATAATTGACAACCTGAGAACTATAGGCCTTCCTGAAAACATTGAAGAGGAAAAAAAGCCTGCACTTACTATTAACAGGATTTAGTGATGGAAACTTGTCCTGATATCATGGAGCCAGAGGGCAAAACAGTTATTGAATCTCCTCTGGAAAGACATCCTAAAAATGTAATCAACAAGGAATGTTGTGGCCAAATTCCAGACCTATCAGATAAAAGAAAAAAATCTGCAAGCAGCCTGAAAGAAAAAAAAATTTAAATACCAAAGAGCCTCAGTAAGGATTATGCAGGACCTGGATACATCAACAAGGGACTGAAGGGCCTGGAATGAGCAACAGCAAAGAGCAAGAATGCAGCCAAGAATTCACTATCTGGAAAAGCTGAGCCTTCTCTTCCAGGGGAAAAGATTAACATTTAATGAAATGGGAGACTTCCAATATTTCCTGATGAAAAGACCAGAGCTAAATAAAAAATTTGGACATCAAACAGGAGGCTCAAGAGACACATGAAAAGGTCAAAAAAAGGGTAAAGAAAAAAACTGCTATCCAATAAGATGAAACTGGCTATTTACCACTTAGGTGGAAGAGTCTCATAACTCTTGAGATTTGTAACTCTATTAGAGAGAATATACTTAGCCAGAAGTAATGGCACTCATAACTTTTCTGTGACTCAGAATGATTTAAAAAAATACCTCTTTAAAAAGGTGGACAAAAAGGAGATGAGAGGATGGAGGAGACTGAATGGCATAAATCTCATTATATCAAGAGGTACAAAAGAACTATTGTAATAAAGGGAAAGATGGGAGGAGGTAAGAACCAACTGAATCTTCATCTCATCAGACTTGGCTTAAAGTTAACTTAGACAAAGTAAAGAAACTTATCTTTCCTTTCAGGCTTTAGAAGGGGAAAAGGGGAGGGGGACAGGGAGGGGGAGAAAAAGGGGAACTAACAGAAGGAAGCGAAGAAGGGGATAAGGGAAAGGAGAAATAAAGGGAAGGGCAAACACACTGAAGGTGGCAATATCCAGTAGCAAAATCCTGGGTAATATGGATAAAGGGTAAAAAAGGAAAAAATACAAAAAGAAGGCAGATAGCATGGAGGCTCAATAGAAACTCACTTGAATCAGAGAGATACATATAGAGTAAAAGTAAAATGTTGGAGCAAAATATATTTTGATTCAGCAGAGGTGAAAAAAGCCGGGGTAGCAAGCCTTATCTCAGATAAAGCAAATGCAAAAATAGATAGTGTTAAAAGAAATAAGGAAACTATATCCTACTAAAAGATACCATAGACAATAAAGTAATTTCATTATAAATATGTATGCACCCATTGGTATAGCATCCAAATTCTTAGAGGAGAAATTGAGCTATAAGAAGATATAGACAGCAAAATCCTCCTAGTAGGAGATCTCAATCTCATGTTCTCAGATTTACACAAATCTAATAAAAAAATAAACAAGAAGGAATTAAGGAGGCAAATATATTGTTAGAAAACATAGATATAATAGACAAATGGAGGAATTTGAATGGGGATAGAAAGGAATATACTTTTGTTTCCCTGAAGTACATGGCACTTAACACAAACACTGACCATGTACTAGGGCATAAAAACCTAATGATCAATTGCAGAAAGGCAGAAATAGCGAATACATCCTTCTCAGATCATAATGCAATAAAAATCTTATGCAATATTGGACCAGGGAGATATAGCCCCAGAACTGAATGGAAACTAAATAACCTCATTTGAAAGAATGAGTGGATCAAGCAGCAAATTATAGAAAGAATTAATTATTTCATCCTAGATAATTACAATAATAGAAACAACATGCCAAAGCCTGTGGGATACACTTACGGTGGCTGTCAGGGGATACATTTTATATTTCAATGCTTAAATGAAAAATTAGAGGAAGAAGAAATCAATGAACTAAATATGCAACTACAGAAATTAGAGAAAGACCAAATTAAAATCCCCAATTAAATATCAAATTAAAAATTCTGTAAATTAAAGGAGAAATTAATAAAATCAAAAGCAAAACACCCATTGAACTAATAAATAAAACCAAGACCTGGTTTTTTGAAAAAAAAAACAATAAAATTGATACAATTTGATTAAAAAAAGAAAGAAGAAAAGCAAATTGCTAGTATCATAAATGAAAATGGTGAACTCATCACCAATGAGGAGGAAATTAAAATAATAATTCAGAATTATCTTGCCCAATTCTATGTCAATAAATTTGACAATGTAATTGAAATGGATGAATATTTACAAAAATATAAATTGACTAGATTAAATGATGAGGAAATTAATAACCTAAATAACCCTATCTCAAAAAAATTCAACAAGCCATTATTGAACTCCCTTAGAAAAAAAATCTCCAGGGCCAGATGCATTCACAAGTCAACTCTATAAAACATTTAAGAACCAATTGGTTCCAATTCTATATGAACTTTTTGGAAAAATAGGTGAAAAGAGAAAAATGAGATAATGATCATAGTAGCAACCGTAACAACAATATTAATATAGAGCTGATAAATATAATGCTTAAGATGTACAAATCATGTTGTATAAGTTACATTGCTTAAAATTCACTTTAAACCTCTGAGTACCATGTTATAGTTTTGTAGTTTTATTTCATAGAAATTTTATAGAAATTGAGGATCACAAGGTTAAGTGGCTTGCTCATGGTCATATAGCTATTCAGGTGTTAGAGGAGGGATTTGAATCAAGGTCTTTCCTGAACCCCTGTGTGATATTCACTATACTACACCAATATAAGAGTACCTAGTCTCTCTCTTAAAGGCCATTTAAGAAGGATTAACCTTAAACAGTTGTAAGCTGAATTAAAGTCAAGCATGAAGAAATATTTCATGGAAGAGAATGATCTCAAACAATGGAATTAAATCATTAAGAGAAGAGAAGAAATTTTGTCTCTTGGAAGTTATTAAGACTTGGCCAAGGTCTCTCTCCTTTTGCCATTATATGATACTATATTAATCAAGGAACAAATATTTCTTGAGTATCTACTATGTGTTCATCATTGTGTTTCTACTCTTATAATTCATATGCTAGAAAGGAAAATAGAGATCATCTAATTTAAATTATATAGGTGAGGGAAATGAGCTATGAGGTTGAGGAAGAGATTCACTTCTCAATTAGAATATTTCTTTTTGAAACTTTTTGAAGTCTAGTCTTCTTTTAATATTCAGAAAATCATATTTTTTTTACTAAAGTTCAAAGAATCTTTGATTTACACATATGACCTTAGACAATCCTATAATCTCTCTTCTCTTTCTTTTCCCATTATAAAAAATCTGAAGCATCATGAAGAGTTCTCCAGAATGGTAATGATCATGTTATATAAATTATGAAATAAAAATATATATGTTCTTTAAGACTTTTGAAAAGCCTTATTAAAAAGTATATTTCCTTTCTTGAAATTGGAACAGTTCCACAAAATTTGGGATGTGTGGTTACAATATGCTCAGCTGGAATCAGGCTTAATTATAAGACAGAAAATATCACTTGGATCCAACTGGCTAAATTTTACATTTTTTTTATCTTGTCAGGAGGAAAAAAATCTTTTCTTTGGGGTGTGGTTGGTTTTAATATTTCACCAACTACATTGGCAGTACTACAGCTGGAAATAATGTTTAGTGTGTACATCAGCATCCCTTGTAATTAGTGTTATTTATTCTCATATATGTTTATGCTCAAGAGACTACTATAATGCATGCACACACTCCCATAGAAAATGTTTAATGAGATATAGCATCTTTTCTGCTCCAACAGACTTATGATTTAAATTAGCAACAAAATTCAGGGGTGGGGTGGGGCTGGAACCATTGATTCTACAGCTAGTTTATCTCTCTTGCAGTTAGGGTTCTTTGCTGAGAGAGCAGCAGTATTTATTTTCCAATCTAACATAATGGAAGGTTCTCTGAAAAGACCATCATTGAGACTCAGACACAGCTAGTAATGAGAGCTTCTGTAGAATCAAAAAAACCTAAGGATCTAACCAAACACTTCCCTCTTCACCAACAACCCATTATTCAGCACAACCTTTAGCTGTGAGAATCTTCGTTATCTTTTATGACACCAGTTTCTAAACTTTCAATTCACATCACATCTTCTTAAAAATTCTGATGATCAAAAGGTAAAAGAAAATTTCAATTTTACCTAGAAGGAAGAAAGAGTATTTAATAACAAGAAAACAGAGATTCCACTCCCCGATACAGTAAAAATGCCCTGCAGCAATAAGCTGCATTGTGACAAGCAGAACCAGTCATAAGACTAGAAAAGATATTAGTATCAATAATTAAAAAAATAATATAGCAATGAAGAATTGTAGCATAAAAATATGAAATAAAGTAGAGACAATTGAAAGGTCCATCAAATTTGAGCTTGAAGGAACCTGTCAGTTCAACTAGTTTAACTTGCTCATTTTTTCAGAACATGGAGGATCAATTTGGAAAGAAACTAACCTAAGGCCACTTATGTATTAAATAACAGAGGTAAAATTCTAACTGAAGCCTTTTCTACTCCAGGGGTCTTTCCTTAAACCATATTACATCAATGTCACATTATTATATGACATGTAATTTTGACTATCATAGGTCCCTGGAAGATGCCCCCAAATTGTACCATAACAATTTCCTAAATTTTCTTGGAGGGTTCTGCTTTCATGTGCTCTATTCTATTCATCACTACATTTTTAGGAACTATATTAATAAGTGATGAAAAACATAAAGGAAGTCAACTAGAATGGAAAAGTATCTCATACAAATGCTACATGAGCAAGAGCTGAGAAAACTTTGGATGTTTAGCTTTTAGAAAAGAAGAGTGGGGGAGGTATTTGAAATTATATACAGGTATATTATAGTTTATCACATGAAAGTTTGTTCTTGAACTGTAATAATTAGGTGAACATTGAACAGATTGAAATACAATGTAAGAGAAACTTCTGAAGAATGGGAACTATCTAAAATATGCTGAGCAGTCTCAGAAGAGAATGGGTTCTTGGCCATTGGAGAATTCAAGCAAGGGCTACATGTTATTGAGAGCATTCTTTTCTGGTTGTGCTCTCTCACTGAAATCCTGTGAATCTGAGTTCTCTATGAAAACAAAATATATCTACTCCTAGGAAAGGTAACATTGTTAGTTCTTCACACTTAAGTGGTAGAACAGAAAAATGGCAAAGAAAAAGCTAACCATTTATTTCACTTCATGGAGAGAAGTAAAGTGGAAAGAATCCTGGATTAGGAGACATGGTTTCTCCACATTGCTTGTCCATCAACTATCTGTGTAGGCTTAGAAAGTAACTTCACCTCTCTAGATTGGGTTTTTCTCAGCTACAAAAGTAGATGATTAGACCAGATTGTTACTCAGAATCTTCCAGTTTTTAGATATTACAAAGATCGCAAGATCATAGAATTAAGGGTAAAAGGGATTTTGTAATCCTTTAGTCATCTATATTTATAAAAAAATGAGCTGATGACCATAAAAGTTAAGTGATTTACCCAAAGTTACACAACTGGTTAGTGGAAAATGTAAGATTGAAGTCAAGCTAGTACTTCTAATCTGGACCCTTTTACCACTGCACCACATTTCCTCCTTAACTTTTCCAAATGTTAATTTTGTCACAAAATCTAACCCACTGAAGAAAACTGATCTCCATGAGTGACATCAGAGTTGCAGACAATTTCAATGAATTTTGTAGTTCACACATATTATTGGGGTTTTACTTAATTGATAATCTAGGTTCCTAGCTATCTGCTATTAGGTAAGATAAGTGTCAAGCTTTTTCTTTAAGATTCATTGTTCACAAATGTCTTTGATTCATGGGACTCATGTAAATTTCTCTGGTGACAGAGGTTTCCTGAGAAATGCTGAAGCTCACACAGTTGGGATGCTTTCAGGGTTTTAACACTGATTCATTTAAGTAATTATAGTATTGCTATTATCTAATATTTGCTAATTTGGATCACTAGTTTTTTGACTGTTTTTTTTTAGTTGTTTTTGCAATGCAAATGGGGTTAAAAGTGACTTGCCCAAGGCCACACAGCTAGGTAATTATTAAGTGTCTGAGACTGGATTTTTTTAAAATTTTATTTTATTTTTTTTGAGACGGGATTTGAACCCAGGTACTCCTGACTCCAGGGCTGGTGCTTTAGCCCCTGTGCCACCTAGCCACCCCTTTTGACTGTTTTTTAATCCAATTATGATGCTTTTTTTTTTGAAGGGCATAATCTGTTGATTTTTAAAAGGGCTATTTCATTGTGATTTTATGCTGAAAGATAAAAAGATGTCATGAGTGTTTTGGTTGTGTTACAATTAGGTCCTGATTCATAACTGACATAAGCAGTATTTTCCACTGATGAGCAAAGCTGTTGAATATTGTATGGATTAGAGAAGAGGGACATCCATCTATTACTAAGCTGTAAGAAGATGTCTCACTGATAATATGTTGCTTTTGTACCAAGTAACTGTTTTGATTGCTGATGAAAGTACCATGGCTTTTAGAAAGGTTTTATTTAATATAGCATTCATTCATTTGAAAAATACGCATTGATTGTCCTTGCAGGGGTTCTACATATACTCTTTTCCATGTCCACCACCTATATTTATACTTTCATTTTTTTACGGCTACAATATTGCAGAATTCCTTTTCTCCTTTCAAACTTTTCAGTGTTCAAACTTTTTCAGAGATTATAGAACATATCAAGAAAAATGAGGCTCTAATCTTACCTCTGTTACTTATGAATTATAAGATTAAAGATAATTTGCTTAATTTATCTGTTCATCTATTCCTCAGGTGTAAAAATGCAGTCAGTGATAAGATAAATGGTACCTACCTCAAAGGATTATAGCAATATATATATATATATATATATATATATATATATATATATATATATATATACACACACACATAGATGTGTGTGTATCTACATCTATATCTTTCTATCTATCTATATCTATCTATCTATCTATCTATATCTATCTATCTATCTATCTATCTATCTCTCTATCTATCCTTTCTGTGATGAAGGCATACCATACTAGGCCAGTGTCTCTCATGTTGCCCAATCAATTCCTAAATCCTTAAGAGAGACATTCAGGTTGTCCTTATATCACTTTTTCTGACCTTGCTATAAGTGCTTGTCCCATGTGAGTTTTCCAAACATGTAGTCTTTTTCTGGCAAGTGAATGTTTGACATTTGAACAACATGGCCAGCCCCATCAGAGTTGTGTTTTCTTTAGTAATGTTTGCATGCTTGAGGTTTTACTCAGAAAAGGACCTCAGTATCTGATATCTTAGCCAGCCAGGTGATCTTCAGAATCTAAGACAATTCAAATGGCAACAATTAAGTTTCCTGGTATAGTGCTGGTAGACTGTCTAGATATGCAGCAATGAGGTCAGTCCAAAGCTTCTGTAAACTATCTGTCCAGTAGTCTATCTCTTCTTTCACAAACTTCTTTTGGAACCCCACCCAAAGACTGAGCATGTTCCAGCAATGTGTATGTTAACCTCATTATCAATGTATAGGTGCCAAGGTACTGCCAAGGTAAATGATCTTATCTAAACTATTTGAAACTTCTTCATTTCCTCTAACCAATAGTTCCTCATATGGATGGTATGGTGCTGGCTGATGACACATCTGTGTTTTCTTGGTGTGAAATGTTAGACCAAAATTAGCATAAGCAGAAGTTTTACAGACATACACATACACACACACACACACACACACACACACACACACACACACACACACATATATATATTTAAGGCAGTTTTCAAAATTTAAAGTACTATCTAAATGTCAATTATTGTTATATAATGTTGGAATATCAATCTTCTTAATACATAGCACTATGTAGAGGAAAGAATATTGAACTGTACCATGGACTCCGTTTCTGACACTGGATCACTAAAATTTCCAAAGTTTTCTTTTCCTAGTCCATAAAAGGAGAGAATTATATTTAGTGACTTCTTGGATCCTTTCTAGATCTAAATCTGTGATCTTTGATTTCATTCTTTGTAATGAATATCTGGTGGTGCTACTCCCTCCCCATATCCTACTCTATAAAATACTATAGATGTTTAGAGTAGTTCCTATTGCTAAGGAGAGCTTATCTCAGTTACAGAACCCAGTTTTTTCTTATTCTAAATCTACATCTCTCTCTGTTCATTATGTCTAGATGCCTCTCACTGGGTACAGAAGGAGCCAATATGCTCTTTTACTGATATAGAGAACTTTTAAATGAGGAAATTATCAACTTAGGTTGTCACTTTCTCTATAGCTTGTTGTCTTATAGATGTGCTTAGATGGTTGTTTGGTTAATTGATTGCCTAGGCACACATGTCCTGCATATGGCAAGGGTGAAACTTGAACCTGAACTACCACAATAGCATGTAGTAAATATATCTGCTTCTTGAAAGAAGTTTCCATGTAACATATTTTTACTTTCTTGATATGCAAATTTGTATATTCTTTTTTATTTTTTCAGATTAGAATGTTGTTGATTTTAAATATGATTATTTCAATATCCATCTCTTTGTTAGTCATATGGTTACAATTTTGGTAATTATTGATAGATGCATTTGTTTTTTTTAAATATATTTTTGAACCTAGATTCACCCATCTATGGATCTTCATTATATTTAATTTTAAGGTAGGGCATTACCTCTTGACAAATTTATCTTCAGTATTGGCTGGTGACTAATGCATGTCCTCCAGGAAATGAATGAATGGGCTTTTGGAACTAAGAATAGTCAAAGAAGGTCTTAAGGATATTATCAGTAGGTTGATGAATCAGAAGTGCAAGAAGGTTAGGTCAACCTTCTTAAGTAGTGCAGATATCTTAATGCAGGTTTTTTAAGTTACCTCACCTTTAATAAAATGAAGTCATCTTGGTATTATTTTATATTAATATTTCAATGAGGTTTAAACATATGTAGACTAAGACTTTACTTAACTATTAAATCAAATTGAATTTTAGATTTTATGAGTGATAAAATGACAATAAAACAGGTCTAGTCAGCAAGGATAATAACTTGATTCAGTACTTTGGATTTAAGTGTTTAAGGTTTCCATGATAAAACCGTAATATTATACCCCAAAGTGTGTTAATAACATTAAGTGATGTAATAGCAAAAGTGAACTGACAATGTAATACCCACAGGGCCATCATAATAGAAATAATTTATAATCTTTCAGCAATAAAATCCTTAGTGTTATCTCAATCCAGGCCAGTCCTCTTGTCTAGGGTTTCAGATTATGCATCCACTCCTGCTTCCTCCTCCTTTCTCTCCTGGTCACAAGTGTTAATCTAAAATAATTAAGAAAATGGTTTTCAGAGGACAAGTACCTTTCAAAGTTATGACTTTAATGGTCACTTTATTAACTCTTTCTATCCTATTTCATTTAAGTTGGCAAACATAAAAATTTACTTCAACATAAATAGCTTTGTTTTTAAAATAAAACATTTGAATTTATTATTTGTTTTCTACTTTCAAAAGGAAAATAACTGACCCAAGTAATTCTTGAATGTTGGAAATGGCAAAAATTGCATGTTATATATTTGAAGTGCAGAAAAGATTATCATTTAAAAAAATTACTAGCTCTTATGAGGTTCACAAGATTTCCACTTTCTCCTCACCCACTTCAGACAAAGAATTTCACATTTATAAATAAATGTAAAAACAAAATACATACCAAGTTAATAGACAGTATCTAGGGAAGGTACTAATACTGAGGATAAAACAAAAGATCTCCTTTATAGGAAATCGATTTTTAGTTGAGCGTTGAAGAAAGACAGTGATTCCAAGAGATAAAACTTAATCAACAAGATACATGAAGGCAAGGAGAGAGAACATCAAATTGACTTGTTGAAGAAGAGTCTATGGCCCAATTTGAAGTCTGTACAAAGGAGAATAATGTATAATATTGATGTTATTTTTAGAATGATACTGTTTGCAGAATATAGAACTCTATCAACTTTCAGCTGGTTGAAAAAAAAGTATTTCTAATAACTAACCTGAAAATGTTTCCTCATTAGTTCTCTGCTAGCTTTCAGCATAGATGAGTAATTCAAGAGTAAAATTTTCTCCACAGTGAAAGATAACATTGATAATCTCAAATTCTGATGTATTAAAGTCATTTCTTGCATAAAGCTATTGAAACAAACATCTTCTCTGACATTTATAAATTTGATTCCTGTACATCTGAATCCAAATTAGCCCTTTCCATTGCTCTTCATCTGTCTCCTCAGGTGGTTCTGACTGGCTTGGGGTTGGGGGTGGAGGAAAACATTAATCTTATCTTCATGAGCCACCTAAATGTAAAAATAGCCTGACTGTGTATTGTGCCAAGCTTTTAGTGCTAGGTATATTACAGTAGTCGAGGAAGTGGATTGTCACTTCCTCAGCTGGATATGGACAGCTTCAAAAGAGAACAAGGAGTCATAGATTAAAGGGATTGTGGCCGCTGCACACTGCTTTCCCAAGGAGAGTTCAAAGCCTTCTCATTTAGAGCCTTATCAAACTGAAAAGGGGGGGGGATGAAGAAGATAAAATTTAAAAATAAATGTTGGGGGGGGAAACGATATCATTGTTGACTCCTCCAATGTGTCTGGTCAGCAAAGTGTTAAGTGAATTGTAACTAGATCTTAGGGAGACAGTTGCAACCTGGTTATCAGTGGCAGTAAATGGAAGATAATAGCCCCACTAGAGAGTTATGAAATGGCTTGTCTTTGAGCTGCCAAAGTGTTTAGTCTCTCTTTTATTATATTCACAGTAGTAATCCGATATGTCCTGACTTCTGTCATCTGTATGTAATGCTTATCAACTCCCTGTCAGTGATTCACCCTCCTGTCAGGGACAATTATTGCTCAAAGTGCTGAGGTTAGAACTGAAGCAATATTATGACTAGGGAGGAAATATGAAAGGTGTAGCACATCACAGCAAGCAATCTGGGAGCTGACGTCAAAGAGAGGGAGAACATGGTGGATAAAAAAGAGAAAAAATTTTGCTTTCAGGACATTCCTGGACACCAGAAGGTCATATGTCCACAGGATTTCTGTACCAGGAGGATTCTATATACTAGCTGATGACAGTCAAGAACCACAGCCATGCTTGCCATTAAAGGCTGTGTCATCTCTTCCATTTTCAATTTTTTACTCACAGGAACTTCCAAGTAGGTTGTTAAAATTTTCCCTTGGAATGAAAAGTTGATGGATAAGATATCAGTTTTGTAGCTGTTAGGGACAGAAATTCATAGTGTCTAAGAATGGTAATTCATCTCCTATTAAGACATTTATTTCTATAGGGGACCTATTTTAAAAGTGTCACATGACTACATGCATATCATTCTTTATGTGGAATTATATGCCTTATTCTATGCATAGAGGTAGTATTTCCAAAAGTTTGATATTTATTATGTGTGATAGTGATTGATCTGGATAGAGTTAGTCCTAAATTTGTAGAATCGTTAAAACTATGATTACAAGATTGGTAATTATGAATATCATTGATTTTAGCCTCTTTTCCCCTCCTCTATTGTTCTCTGGAGCTCAAGTCATAGGGATCTTTGAGGCCAGGGTTCCAGGTCAGATATTCCCATCTGTCCTATGGGAAAGCTCTGAGAAACAAAGCCTGGACCAAAGAGTGGGACTTTGTATTTTGGACTTGGTGAGGTTTATGTTATATAGGAACTGGGCTAAACAATGAGTTTAAATCCCTTGCCTGGAGTCTGAGGCTTCATGCTAACTGATGTTTGTATGTTTGTTTTTACTGTACCATTAGAGTATTTTTTTCTTTTGTAACAGTGTTAATATTACGTAAATACTTAAGTGGAACAATGGCAATTGGGCCCCTAAATTTGCAGAGAATACAGTTTGTGGGGCTTGAGGAGACAGCAAAGACAAGAAGCTCACAAATTCTCTACTTGTAGTAGAGAACATAGATGGGGTTTTTGTGAAATGGAACCCACCTGATCTTCAGGTATGGGAGTCCAAGATTCACTGTTACAAGAGTAACCTTGAAATTACTTTTTATTGACAAATATCTGTTGAATGAATGAATATTTAGTCTATCTTTCAAAAATACTGAACTTTGAAAATACCAAACTATTAATTTTCTTGGATTATGAATGAGAAAGGAACTTAGAGATCGCAGACTTTAACCTCTTCATTTAACAAATGAGAAAGTTGATTCACAGAAAAGAGCTAATAAATCTGAGGTAGAATTTGAACTGATATCTTCCTGAAATGCTATACCACATTGACTATAATAATAAAACATCTGTTAATAAAACTATATTATGTATGTCATAGGGACATGAGTAGCATTCAATATTAATAGTCCTAGCAAAGAGAACTATGAACAGGCAGTACTAATCATCCACCTTCAATAATTCTTCATAAAATGGGTTATATCTATTGCATGAAACTGTCTTTTATGAGAGGGATGTTTTAGCAGCACAAGATGTTTTAAGCTACTGCAAAGTGATATTATTTAGGTAAAGTTTGTTCTAAGCTTTCCCTTTTTTTTGCATTATTTAGTCTATCTTTAATTGTCTACCATAAAACAGTTCATACAAGTAATCAATTTGGAGAGAGCACACATTTAGTCCTCTGGATTTAACATCTAAGACAGTAGTTCTCAAAATTTTGGTCTCAGAATCTCTCTGTTCTTTTAAAATGATTGAAGACTTCTCAAAGAATTTTTGTTTGTGTAAATTATATCCAAAGATATTTGCTACAATAGATATTAAGATATTAGTATAATCAGGAAAATAGATTGGATATAATCAACTCTCTGAAGTGGTATTGGGAGAATTTCAATTCCCCCACTCTGAGAAACAATGACATAAAACACATTTCAGTCATTAAATTATTTACGTAGACTATTTCTATCATGCTTATCTAGTAATAGCCATATTTTATTCAGTTATGTCTAATTCTTTATGACTCCATGTACAATTTAGTTTTCCAGTGTATTAAAATAAAGGTTAAATGACTTGTCCAAGGTCAAATAGCTAGTTACTATTTGAGGTCGGATTTAAATTCAGGTTATACTGACTCTAGGTCCAGTGCTTTATCCATTGTGTCACTTAGTTGCCTCTCAGGAAGAGGTTATGCTACTTGCCTAAGGTAACACAAGTAATGAGCATATAAGGCTCGATTTGAAGCCAGGTCTTCCTGAATCCAAGTCTAGCACACTATTTTCTGAGTCATATAGTCCTTTTGTAATTTCAGAAAATGTTGAAGAACAGTCACAACCATTAATTAGAGTTATTAGGTCTATTACCTTAGGTTTTCTATCAAATCATCTTTTCTATGTGTTCTCTTCTTTCCTCTGCCACTGCCATTACTCTGCTACACTCTCTTGCCTAGTCTAAAGTTTTGGATCTGGTTTTCTAGCCTCAAGTCTCTCTACTCCAGTCAATTTTCAGTTACCAATAAAATTAATCTGACCATGTCACCCTCTACCCTCCACTCTAACCCCTTCTCCCCATTCAATAAGTCCAACTATCTCCCTATTACCTCCAGGATCAAATAGAAAATCCCTTGTTTGACTTTTGAAGTCCTTTATAAATTGTCTGTTCTGCTTCTCACTTGCCAAGTCTTCTTATAAATTACTTCCCTATACCTACTCTATGAGCCAATGATTCTGGCTTTTTTTCATTCCTGCTATAAGACATCCCATCTCTGAATTGCATTTTCCCACATGACTTTGAGAATGCTCTCTCTCCTTGTCTCAGTTGTTCTCACTCATTCTCACTTCCTGGATTCTTTCAAGTTTCAGTCAAAATTCCTTTTTCCAAAAAAAAGCATGTCCCAGTCCTCTTTGTTCACTTTATCTAGCTAAAATCTTGAGTGTGCATAGTTAATTTGTGCATTGTCCTATTCATCAGATACCTGTTTCTTCAGAATCAGGTTTGCCTGAACCACCAATGTGGTTCCTAGTAGGCACATAACAAATACTTGCTGACTTATTAATTTGATCCAAGTCAAATAAAGACTATCTTGCCCAAATAGGTTGGGTTCAGGTGTAAGTGTGTATGTGTGGAATGCATTTTGACAAAATCTTATAAAGATGTTTTCAATATCTAACTGCATTAAATAAAATTTTGTATTTTATTTCATTACTTATTCTATTTAATTTATTTGATTAAATATCATATTCACATTTCTAATAGTCCTTTTTGGGGCAATAGTCCTTTTTGAAAGAATATTTAACAAACAATTGGTTTTGAATAGTATTATATGATTTTCTATGTATTATTAATACAATTTGATCATTCACAGATCGGGCATCTATACATTTATATGGGCAAGTTTCTACATGTTAATGAAAATTTAAAATTTGATGTAAAGTGAAAGAATTTAAAAATACTAGTCTACGTACTTTACAAAACTTATTTAGGATGCTAATCTAATGATGCTACCATTGTTTAAAAGTCATGAATCTAATTTTTCTTTTGTAATTTTTTCTTACAAACCCATTTATGAGTCAGACACATCTAGTCTTATAATATTGTAATCCCACTTGGTTTTTATTTTTATTTTAATGCCATCATCTAGATGTAGCTTGATCCTTTATCAACCTTCTCTGACTATTCCATAAATGCAAACCAACCTTTAAAAGTCACAACAGATGATAGTTAAAAGGATGCTATTAAGATTCTGAAGTCAGTTCCTAAAATGAATTCCAAAAGTGTTGTGCATTATCATAATCTATTAACACAAAATGCATAGCCTCCTTTTATTTCTTTGAAAGGGCATGGCCTCATTTATAAATAAAAATTCTTTACATTCATTATGAGTTCTGTTTCTCAGTGATCACATTTTGTATATTTACTAGTCATAATATGACACCCAATTTAATTCATTGTTTACATATTATAATATAAGGCCATTCATTTGTCCCTATGCTAGTAAGCACTATTGCCGGATAAATTCATACTTATTTAAGTTGCAGGTAGGAAGCTCTAGGTAGGAGTCAGAATTCAAAGATCTTGAGAAGTAGAACACCAAACCACAGGTTATAAAATGAAATTTAATAGAATTTAAAGTCAAATTCACAAGTACACATTGAGGGAAGGGGCACAGAAGGCAGTTTGAATTAAAAAAAAGAAATCAAAAAAGAGCTGTGGGTTTTAGTGGATCAAAAATGCAATGTGGCTCCAGTAAACAGTTTGATTTTGCAGTCACACTCCCCTCCAAAAATGCAAAAAATGGAAATCACTATTTCTAATAACTAGTGTGATTTTAGACTTTAATAAGAGATGTATTGGTGTCCAAAAATGGAGAGAATATAGTCCTGATGCACTTTGATTTGGAGAGGCCACATCTGAAATACTGTATTTATCTCTGGTTGATGTTTTGTAGACAGGTCATTGATAAGCCTTTGAGAATTCAAAGGAAAATAACTAAGATAACGAAATGATGCTACATAAGGATCAGATGAAGGAATTGAGGATGCTTCATTTCTTACAGAGAAATCTTTATGTGGTAGAGGGTGGGGAGCATTAAATAACATTAGAGATATCTATAAGATTTTGAAGGATTGCCATAAGAAAGAAAGATGAGATTTGTTCTGTTTGACCCTAGAATGAAAGTTTAGGAAAAAGAGATTCAGGGTGGCAAAAGTTAAACTAGGTTAAATGTAGGGAAAACAACTTGTTCAAAATTAGAGTCACTTAAAAATGAAATGGACAGCTTTGAGGGTAAAGGTGAATCCCCCCCATGCTGGAGGTCTTTAAGCAACTCCTAGGAGACCATTTGTCAAGTAGGTTTTTGAAATGATTATTGTTTGAGAATAAGTTGTAGTAGGTATTCTTGGGGTTCCTTCAGTTCTGAAATCCTATCTTCTTGCCATGAAAAAGCAAGGATCTGATGGTCAGAAAAAGGTAGAGTGAGAATTCTTTACCTTTTGAGGGAATTAGTCGATTTTTGGTGAGGATAGCCAATTTGAGAGGCAGCTATGTGGTGTAGTGGTTGGAATGGAGGGTGTGGAGTCAGGGAAACTCCTCTTCCTGAATTCAGATCTGGTCTCAGATACATACTAACTCTGTGATCTTGGGTAAGTCACTTAATCATGTTTATCTCATCTATACAATGAACTGGAGAAAGGAATGGCAAATCACTTCAGTGGTTTGGTATAGCAAAAAAAAACCTCAAAATGGAGTGGGAATCAGACATGACTGAAAACAACTAAACAAAAAAAATAAGAGTAATCTATATTTATATCTTAAAACATATACAAAGGACAGAATCTCAGTTTTAAGACTTTGATGAAAATCCTATAAACAAGATTTCCTCACAGTGTTATGATCAGTCCTGAATTGATGATTCCTGATGAACTCAGGAAAACCTGAGTTCAAATCCTGCTTCAATTACTAGTTGTTTGAAGTTTCCCTATGAAATCTATCCCAGGTTACTGCTCGAATTCTTTATTAATTTAATATTCACAGTATTGTGTAAATAAACTTTTTTGTCCCTAATACAAAATATGTAAACTACTCTGTATTATAGGTATTAAAGAAATATTACCTATTAGCATTATTTCTCTGAATACAGGTAAAGATGACAGGGTGTATTTCTAATATGATTAAAATATCCATTAACATTAATTTCAAAGGTGGGAAGCACCAGGAGAGATACAATTTGCCAGCACATCATACCTGTAAGTTTTCTTTTATGTTAATGAGTCATTGTACATACTTGGAAAGCCAAAGATTGATTATTTTTAGAAAAAATAAGCAAAACTGATTCCTAAAACTTTATTCTCAGCCTGTTGCTGTATTTGTTGCTATTTAACATGTTGCTAGTATAGGAAGCTTCAGGTCTGAAATATAACATAAAGAGAAACACTAATAACTAGCTTCCTTCTTTCCATTGTGATAGTTGGATTTAATAATTTGGGGACTGCATCACCAACAAATCCCTGAGAAACTACATTAAGGTTTCTATGACAACAGAGTAATCCACAGGTAGGAGGTGATGGGACACCCCTGACATTGAAGTTATATTTTGTAAGATTGTTATCATTCCTCTGATCACTAGATTGAATTGAGTGCATCAAAAATCATAACAAATGGGGTTAGAAATGTACCCCAAGCTGGGCTAATTGCTGTACTAGGAGCTATATTTACCAACAGCAGTTAAACATTTGGAGGCACATTTCCAAGATCAGTTTATCAGGATCTGCTATACTTGGTGTCAGAGGTGCTATTATTAAAAACACTGAAGTCCCTTGCTTATGGGGGTCAGAAAACCCAAACAGCTTTTCCTGAATTTTATAATTTGTGAGAATGTGGGTACAAGAGGTTGTGCAAATTTTTCCCCAGTGGGATTTCTGCAGCCTATGCAGATCAATCACCTTTATTTATCTGAGGGCCTGACATAGCCCCAGCAAAGGCCATGCAAGTTTCCTGCCAATATGACTTGGGAGGTTGAAGCTATTTCCCGACTCCTTTGTACTCATAGCCTCTGCACTCCGGCTGCCATCAAGAGGACCAATTAATGCCACTAGTGGTTTGCATCATGTGGACACTTGTCAACAAGCAAATAGGACCATGACCTCCAAATTGTTTAGCAGAAGATCCCTAATGGCTGTCAGGTTGGAGCCATTTGTGAAAGGAATAGTGTCACAATGGGGAGGGGCGAATGGGGAGGCTTAAATCATTTTATTGCTTTACTTGTCAAGGTCTGCCTAAGCTTAAAAACTGAAATGCCTTAAATGACCTAGATTTTTGGTGATTTGGTACTTTGAGGCTAGGTTTCAGTCTACAAGATCTATGCCCATTTCAACATGCTCCCCATTTATATATAGGTATATTCTACATGGGTTGAGCATTTAAATTTTCCCAGTAAACAGATTAATGTATATGGTCATATAAACACATACACATACAAATGCACTCATTTATACACACATTTCATGCTATAGCTTCCTAGATGAGAAAACTTCTTCTACAATACATATTGATTCCTTTTCTACTGGTATCTTAAAGATATTATCACTGTAGGTTTACATAATTTCCCCAGCATTATAAGAGCAGAATTTGTTCAAAGTAAAACAAACCCAAGGCTTCCAGGTCAACTTCTAGACATTATATTACACTCTTCTTGAGAGTATATATTAATATCTATGCATATATTTAGATATATATTCATATGAATGTATTCAATCTTTACAGAGAAATAATGATACTGAGTAACCTCTCCACAAGGGGAAGAGTATATTTGTTGCCCCTTAGTTTAGATTAATAATCAGCCTGAATATTAACCCATCATGCTTTTTCAGTTCCTTTCTAGGGCAAAAGAGGAAATCTCATTAGAATGCAAAGGCTGGGCTAATAGCTGGTCTGTGTTCTTGCTTTCCAAGTGGACCTGGCTATTTTCATTAATAGGGCAAGCAGGGGTATGATTACCTGAATTACCTACACAGTTGCAGCCTTTGACACAGACAAATGGGATGCTGCTCTGCACAGAGAACACACCATTTTGGAGGAATTGTATTCTTAGGCCAGCATCTGTGTCCTATTAAAATGAAGTTATTTCTTAAGAAAAGAAACTAGGATAACAATAAACTTTGGTAGCCTTGGTGTGGCAGATTGAGGTTCTATCTTCAATGTTAAATAGGAATCACCTTGCATAGCCTCTGTTTCTTACAGTTCAGTAGGGAGCAGTGTCAAGGTTCACACTTTAATTCTCAAGAAACAGTGAACATGTGCTTTTATTAAACATTAGGTTAGGGCTGTCTATTTCTCTGCATCTAGAAATAAACAGATTGACAACATAGTCTGTCCTCTCACTGGTTTATATCAGCTTTGTCCTTAGGGTCAGTTTTTACCCCTTGCTCTTTCTGGTCCTCAAACCCTTTGGGCTTTCTGAAGAATTAATTGTGTGCAGCTGGGGCTATCTTTTCCTTTCCCTTTGAATGAAACAAAGGAACATTTGCTTCTTCCATAGTTTCAAAGCCTTGCTATCTCTTCCCTTTGGATTTGTGGTTATTCTGACCACATCATTTCTGACCCACCCACAAATTACCTTACTGACCTCCAACATCCTAGAGATTAACTTTTAGTCTGTTCTGAATTTTTCCTTTGCCTTGAAATAGTTATATTCATTTAAGCTAGAATCCCTAAATTCTCTTCCACTTTTGACACCAGATGCTGAGGAAACTCCACATGTCTAAAAACTCTTTGCTTCTTTTAGACAGTGGCCTCCAATTCTGTTGAAAAGATTACCTTTTCTTTCTCATCAAAACCAACAAGTAGTAATTGATATACTTGTAAAGATTTGATATTGAGGCTTCTTTGTCATAATAGTTACTAATATATCTGGAATAACCTATTTGTTTCTTCTTTACCTTAGACTAGAAGAGAAATCTATCTGGTTAAAGATTTTTCTCTTTCCTAAATTTGCTCTACTAAGCAAAGAAAACTAAGAAGAATTTTTGTTTTATTTGTGAATTAATTCCTATTGCTACTACTCTATATTACAAGATCTGTATAGTTCATAGGTTCACAGCACCATGTATTTAGCAAATGTGCAATAAACCCTACTGTGTGTAATTTTCCTAAGAGTTCTTAAGTGTAAAGTAGAAACCATTCAAAAGAGAATAGAATTCCATTCTTTATAACTGATTTTGTTTGCATTTCTACCAGTTATCTAATATTTTAATTACTGTATGTTTTGTTTTGTATGTGATGAAGTGCAAATAACTGTTCTTTTTAAATTAAAGACAAAGGAAAATAGTGAAAAAGAGAGTTCAAAATGATTTTGGAAAAAGGATTGAATCATTTTTCTTATCTATATTTGTGGAGATATGATATTCAATAACAAATCATTTTTTATGAGTTATGGGAATTAGAGACTCAAGATGGTAGAGTTAGTGGCAGCAGAACAGCCAAACTCTCATTGAAATATCAAAGGAAAAATGGGGAAAACAAATATCAAAGAAGATAAATCTAAAAAAGAAGAAATCTTTTTTTTAAAAAACCCAACATGTGTACTTGTTTGACCCTGATCACACAAAAAAGTCAACCTGGGGATACTAGGGAAACATAGGCTTCCACTAGGTTGGTCAGGGTGAGATGAGAAACATGGAGCTTGCTATTATATACCATCATTCCGTGACATATATCAGAATAAAGTCAAGACTTGCTTATATGAGCTGTTTCTGAAGGGAGTATTGGAAGAATCTGAGATGATACAAATTGGGCACAAATAAGGACCAACGTTTTCTTCAAGAAGTTCACAAATCCTGACGACATAAAGTTTCAAAATAAGGATGGAAAATGAGTAATGAAATGATAGACAATTGTGGATACAGAGATACAAAAACAAAATTCCAAGAAGATAACAATTGAAAACAACTATGAAGTCAATCCTTAAATTAAAATGTAACTTGGGCAAAAGTTCTAAGATAATTTTTGGAAGAAATAAGTTGAGAGTTTAAGATGATACTATAAATAAAAAAAAGGACAAACAGATTATTACATTAATGGATAATAACTAAATGCAAAAGAAATAGTAGAACAAAAGTAACAGATTAGGAAAATATAAAAGAGAGAAATATATGTTGATGAAAAAACATAAATAAAGAGAGAAAATTTTGGAATCACAGGGCTACTTGAAAACCAAGAAATTTTTAGAGCCCTGGTTATCAGATTTAAGCAAATCATGGAAGAAAACTTTCTGGAATTATTAGAGCCAGATAGCCAAGTGAGAATAGAATATCTGAAAAAAAAATCTGAAAATGAAAATTTTCATCAATGACATAATCAAAATCCAAAACTTTTAGGTCAAAGGGAAAATACTTCCAAACTTTAAACATATTTGAAAGAAAGAGTTAAAGTATTCAAGGGCCAGCAGTCAAGATTACATAGGACTTAGCAGCTATCATAACAAAAGGAGCATCTGTAAAATGAAATTCCCAAAGGCAAAAGATAAAAGATTATAGCTAGTAATAATAATAATAACCAATCTAGAAAAACAGAATGCAATCTATAATGGAAAAAATGGATTTTTAATGAAATAGAGGAACTTCCCAACATTCCTTATGAAACAACAGAGAAAAATTGAAACTGTGAAACACAAACACAATAATCAATAGAAACAGGAGAGGTAAATACATTTAAAATCACTAATTTACTATGAGGAAAATATATTTATTTTATTGAAAATATTGTTGAATCATAGACAGAACTATTTTTGTCTTTAAAAAACATCTTATATATAGACAGAGTGCTTAATTTAGAACTTGGAATATTTGCATGATCACATTTTTGTATAATGGACCAAATATGCCAAATGATCTGGAATCTAAAATCAATATTGCTTAAATGAGCAATAGTTGTCCTAGTACTATTTCTCAATAGCTGGTATAAAGTAGTTTGAAAACTAGTTTTCCAATATAGTTTTAGGTACACATGCTCCTATTTGATCACTAAAGAGTTAGAAGTGATCAATGTTTGTGGCCAGAATACTACAATTTCAAGACCAATAAAATGACATTTTGAATTAATATAAAACATGCTTCTACATTACCTCCCAACTAAAGATTTAGGGCAGATATGTCCAATCTGTCCTCACCTGACCAGTACCTCCAGGCCACATCAGACCTTGGGCCCATCTATTCAGGGCTCAAAAAATTATGCCTTCTTGGTGGTGTGGTTTGTATTCTATTCAAGTATGGATATTCAATTCTTTGAGGTACTAGGTTTTTGTTGGTCAATTTGGCCCAGAAGAGCTAGAAGGTTGTATACCCCTGGTTTAGGAGATACCTAGATACTTTATATCCAGGAAATTTTATTTATTAGAAATATAGATTCTATTAATACTGATTTTCAGCCAAGATAATGGAGAGAAGTCAGAAACTTTCTTAAGCATTCCTGGGTTTTCCTCAAAAATGACATTAAACAAGATTCTAAACAGAAATTTGGAATGACAGGATCCAAAAATAACAGAGTAGAACATATCCCAGCAAGGTCTGCCAAAGGAGGAGTGAGAGTGTACCTTGGGCAAAGACTAGAAACCTAACATACATGACGTGGGGCAAGGCAGGGACTAATCTAAGGGTTCTAAACTGCAGGAGAGATCTCCGATGGGGGCCCTTTGAATGCGACTTGGTAGGTCAACAACACAGTGGATAGCCTGAGGGACCTCCAACACAAGTGTCCCAGACTCCCATTCAGCCTGCAGGACTGGACTGGACAGCCCAACTGTATAATGAGCCCCTGGCATTCCTAGCCCAGAGAACCTAACCCAGAGAGCAGGCCACTAGTGTACCTGCCCAGACAATGTAGAGAGCAAGCCCCATCATTTCCAACACTTAACAGCCCAAGGAGTGGGCAGTAGCATCCCCAAGTCAGAATGTTCAGAGAGCAATCCCTGAAGTACTTAATACATATGGTCCTAGGCCAATGAGGAAGTCTCTGATGTTCTCAACACAGAAAGTCTATGAAAAGGCTCCTCCGCAGCACAAGAATCTTGGGATAGTTCCCAGTAACAAAACTCAAAACAAGTAAGAAAGACCAGAGAAAAGCAGGATCTCTTGAAAGTTACTTGGAGATAAGGATGGTCAAAATACCATCTCAGAAAAGGGTGACTGAATGGGTATTTCTTGAGAAGCTGTGGAAGAGAATATGAGTTGGCCTCCAGAGCAGAAATATTTCTTGGAAAAGCTCAAAGAAAGGATTTTAAAAATCAAGTGGAAAAATTGGGAAAAGAAATGCAAGACAAATTCAACATTTTATAATAATTAATAGAAGGAAACATATCCTATAAAATACAATTGGGCCACTGAAAAATAAAATGAATCAAATAAAAAAGGAGAGGCAAAAGTTAACTGAAGTACATTCCTTGAAGAATGTACTGAAGTTAGTGGAGGTTAATGACTCCAAGAGACATCAATAATCTATTAAATAAAATTGAAAACATGAAAAAAAATTAGAAGAAAATGTAAAATACCTCATTGAAAAAGTAACTGACCTGAAAAATAGATCCAGGAGAAAATTATTGGACTACTTAAAGGCCATGTTCAAAAAATAAAAAGAGAACCTGGACATCAACTTTCAGGAAATTGCAAAAGAGAATTGTCCTGCTATCCTGGAACCTGAGAGTAAATTAGTCATTAAAAGAACACTGATCACCTCCTGAAAGGGATCTCAATTCAAAATGCCAAGGAATATTGTAATCAAATTACAGAATTATCATTTCAAGGAGAAAATCTCACAAGTGCCCAGAAAGAAGCAATTCAATATAAAGAAGCCACAGTCAGGATTATGCAGGACCTGATAGCATCAACATAAAAGGATCAACTGACCTGGAATATGGTATTCCAGAGGCAAGGGAGCTTGGATTATAACCAAGAATCAACTGTGCAACAAAATTGGACATATAATTTTGCTGCATAGTTGATTCTTGGTTGCAGTAGGTTACTTTTAAACTTTCCTAATGCAAAGACCAAAACTGAACAGAAAATCTAATCTTCAAACATGAGCCTCAAGAGATAAATAAAAAGGTAAAGAGGGGAAAATAAAGACTGCTTTTTAATGAAATTTAATTGGCTGCATTCCTACATGAGAGGCAGATTTTCATAACTCTTGAGACTGTAACTATTAGAGGGAGGATAATTAGGCTAAAGGTATGGCTATAAGTGAATTTTGATGAGATGATTAAAACAAAAGACATTTTAAAAAAGGCATTGTAATGAGACAGGAGGAAGGGGAAGGCAGAATGGCATAAATTGTATCATATGTACAGTAGAGGGAAAGAAAGGAAGGGGGTGAGAACCACTTGAATCTTACTCTCATCAGATTTGGCTCAAAGAAGGAATAACACATAAACTCGGTTGGTTTAGAGATTTGTCTTGCCCTTTGGCTATTAGGAAGGGAAGGGGGAAGGGAGGGACTGATAGAAGGGTTAGAAGAAAGAAGGGAAAAAAGGGAATTGGAGAAGAAAAGGGAGAATGACTGATTAGGAGGACAGAATAAAGGGAGCAATATTTAGAAGCAAAACACTGGTGAGGAGGCATTAAAGTATAAGGAGAAAAATGGAGATAAGATGGAATACAATAAAGAATAGTTAATTATATCTGTGAATGAGAATGGAATGAATTGTACTATAAAATGCAAATGAATTGCAGAGTAGAGGAAAAACCAGAATCCTACAATCTACTGTTTACACAAACACATTTTAAGTAGAGAAATATATGAGTAAGGTTAAAAGGTTAGAACAGAATATATCATGCCTCAGCTGATGTGAATAAAGCATAACTAGCAGTCCTTATCTCAGACAAAGTAAATACAAAAATAGATCTCATAAAAAGGAAGGAAATTACATTTTTCTAAAAGGAACTAGAGAAAATGAAGTAATTTCTATACTAAACATGTATGTACCAAGTGGCCTGGCATCCAAATTCTTAGAGACAAAGCTAAATTAATTACAAGAAGATATAAACAACAAAACTATACTGATGGGGGAACCTTAATTTCTCTCTCTCAGAATTAGGTAATTCTAGCCATAAAATAAGCAAGAAATATTTTTGAAGAAACTTGAATGGAGATAGAAAGAAATATACCTTTTTTTTCTCTGTGGTACATGGCATCTACATAAAATTGACCCTGTATTAGAGTATAAAAACCTCATTATCAAATGAAGAATGTCATAAATATTAAATACATCCTTTTCAGATCATGATGCAAATAAAAATCATGTAAAATAAAGGGCCATGGATAGGTAGATTAAAATGAATTGTAAACTAAATATCATAATTTTAAATAATGACAATGATAAGATATCATAACAAAACTTGTGGGATACAGTCAAAGGAGTTATTAGGGAAAATTTTATATCTCAAACATAATTGACCATATCAATAACAGGCCAAGCAACTAAATATCTAGAGAAAGAACAAATTAAAAAATCACCAATAAATACAAATTAGCAATTCTTAAAATCAAAGTAGAAATTAACACAATTGAAAGTGAAAAAACATTTATTGAACTAATAAATAAAATCGAGAGTTGGTTTTATGAAAAAATATAATAGATAAAACTTTGGTTAATTAGATTTTTAAAAAGAAAGAAGAAAAACACATTACTGATATAAAAAATGAAAAAGGTAAATTCACCACCAATGAGGAAAAAATTAAAACAATAATTTGCTCAACTGTATACCAATAAATTTGCAATCTAAATGGAATGGTTGAATATTTAAAAAATATAAATTGCTCAGACTAACAGAAGAGGAAATTAAATACTCTAATAACCCATTTCAGAAAAAAAAGAAATTGAACAAAGCAACAATGATCTCCTTAGGAAAAAAGATCTCCAGGAACAGATGAGTTCACAGGTAAATTCCATCAAACATTCAAGGAACAATTGGTTCCAATTATTACTTCTGTGATACCAATATGGTACTGATGTCTAAACTAGGAAGAGTCAAAACAGAGAAATAAATTATAGAACAATTTCCCTAATTAATATTTTTTATTTTAAATAAATTATAAATTTAATTTTGATAAATTTATAAATTTTAAATTTTAAAGAAAATATTAGTAAAGCAAGTTATCACTAGGATAATACACTATGATAATTTAGGATTTATAAATGGAATGCAGGTTTGGTTTACCATTAGGAAAATTATCAGAATAATTAACTATATAAATAACAAGCCTAACAGAAATCATATGATTATTAAAATAGATGCTGAAAAATTTTTGACAAAATAAAGCACCCCATTCCTATTAAAAATACTAGTCAACATAGTAATAAATGGAGTTTTCCTCCAAATGATAAGCAATATCTATATAAAACCTTTCAAAACCATCATATGCAATGGTGATAAACTGCATTCACAATAAGATCAAAGACTCCAAATTCTGGAATAAGAACTCATTCTTTGATAAAAAAAAAATACTGGGAAAACTGAAGATAGTATGGCAGAAACTAGGCTTAGAACAACAGCTCACACCCTATACCAAGAAAAGTCGAAGTGGGTACAGGATTTACAGGTAAATGTTAATATCATAAGCCTATCAGGAGAACAAGAAATAGTTTATTCATCAGATTTATGGAAAGTGGAGCAGTTTATGACCAAAGAAAAGATAGAGAACATTATAAAATGCATACTATATAATTTTGAATACATTAATTTGAAAAGTTTTTGAACAAATAAGACCAATGCAACCAAGATTAAAAGAAATACTGTAAAATAGGAAGACATTTTTACAACTAATGTATCAGATAAAGGACATATTTCTAAAATATATCAATAACTTATTGAAATTTATATTAAAGCCATTCTCCAGGGCAGCTAGGTGGCGTAGTGGATAAAGCACTGGCCCTGGAGTCAGGAGTACCTGATCTCAGATAAGACAATCTAGAGCAAAGATTTAATTAATTAAAATATTAAAATGTTAGGTTGTGCAGTGGATAGAGCACCGCCCTGGAGTCAGGAGCACCTCAGTTCAAATCCGGCTTAGACAATAATTACCTAGCTGTGTGGCCTTGGGCAAGTCACTTAACCCCGTTTGCTTTGCAAAAACCTAAAAAAAGAGCCATTCTCCAATTGATAAATGGTCAAAGATATGAAAAGGCAATTCTCAGATGAAGAAATTAAAATCATCTATAGACATATGAAAAAGCTCTAAATGATTATGGATTAGAGAAATGCTAAGTAAAAGGTATCACTTCATATCTATAAGTTTGACCAGTATGACTAAAAAGGAAAATGATCAATATGGGATGGGATGTGGGAAAACTGGAATCCTAATGTATTATTGTTTCAGTTGAGAACTGATTCAATTTTTTTTAGAGAGTTGTTTGGAACCACACCCAAAGGGCAAAAAACAGCATACCTTTTTTTCACCAATACCACTACTATGTCTGCATTCCAAAAAGATAACAAAAAAGGGAAAAAACACACATAGACAAGAATGTTTATAGCAATTCTTTTCATAGTGGCAAAGAATTGGAAAATGATGGGATATCCATCTATTGAGAAAAGGATGAATAAATTTCAATAAATGAATTTGACAGAACCGACTGTTCTAGAAGAAATCATGAGGGATTTCAGAAATTCCTAGAAAGGCTTGCATGAATTGAAACTGAGTGAAGTGAGCAGAATCAGCAGAATATTGTGTACAGTAACAGCAACATTGTGTGATGATTAACCATGATGGACTTCCTCATTTTATCAACATAATAACAGAAGACAAATCTAAAAGACTTGTGATGGAAAATACCCATCCATATCTGAATTTTGAAGTTTGAATGCAGACAAAAGCTTCCTATCTTCAATTTGTAAAATTTATCTCATGTACTATGTTTTTCTTCCTCCTCTATTTTTTACCTGTTTGATTTGATTCTTCTTTCACAACATGACTTATATGTCATATATTTAATATAGTTATACATGGATTTCCTATATTGGATTGCTTTCTATCAGTGGAGAGGAAAATGAGGGAGTGAGAAAAATATGAAACTTAAAACTTTACAAAAATGTTTATTCAAAACTATCTTTGCATGAAGTTGGAAAAGAAAATAATTAAAATATCAAAAAAAGAGAAATTTAAGTTCTAGAAGTCACCCTTCTCCAGAATAAATATCTTTCATTGAGTCACTCATTTGGAGTACAAGTTGCTTCACTATCTATTTCATTTACAACTTCATTTACTGCTTTTTGTACATTTAGAAATTTTTCTTAGTAAGGCTATTTGGCTAAGATGAATGCAATTCTGATTGCAATCTTTAATCCATATAGCTAAAAATACTCTATTTTAATCTCTGTAACATTTCTATTCCTTGAAATTGTTTATAAATCATTTACAAGGAAAAACAAAGAAACATAAAATAAAACCTCAGTGTATAACTTTCATAAGAAAACAATTCCAGTAAATGAACAAAAATAGACTTGAAGAGAAATTGATAAATTGTGATATATTGTTTATTTTATTATTATGGAATGGGAATATGAAGGGTCATATATATATATATTTCTCATTTGTGCTTGACAACTTCATAAACATTGATCTTGTATTTAGGCATAAAAATCCTCACAAGCATAATCAAAAACATCACATGAAATCTCTAGAAATCACAATGAAAAAATATATGTTTCTTAAATGTTCTTTAAAGAAATGATTAAATTAATTGGACATGAAATTCAAGGCTGTAGAGTTCAGGCTATGAGAACAGCACTCAACATTTAACCTGGATCGTTTGACCTTAAGAGTAGTAAAAGCTTGTAGGGGAGATCATTAAAAAATGCAATATTCCATTACATTTGTAAGCAGATATAAGAACCTACAGTCCAAGAGGATACAACACAGAACAAAATATGATCCAGACATCATCTGCAGAAATATAAAGAAACTATATTTATCTTAAAAAGTAAAGTCAGGAAGCAAGGTTGGAAGAATAAACTAATCAGAAAGAACTTCACCATAGAGTTGTTATGGTGTCAACACATCTCAGAGAGGGGCAGCTAGGTAGCACAGTGAATAGAACACCAGCCCAGGAGTCAGGAGGACCTAAATTCTAATCCAGCCTCAGACCCTAATTACCTAGCTGTATGACCTTGGGCAAGTCACTTGACCCCATTGCCTTGCCAAAAAACTCCAACACCTCAAAGAAAATACCTATTAGAATAAGATTCCTCAAATTATCTATAAGGAGGGTAACAAAGATAAACTTAGCTTTAGCGTAATTTTAATTAAAATTATTGGAATAAATGAATTAGAGAATATTATAAAATAGTTAAATGTTTTACAAATGAAAAGAATATGATTGAAAAAGAATTTGTAAAAGAAATGAGAACTGTTGAAAAAATAATTGAGAAGGAAATGAGTGTATTCCTGTAAAATATACAAAACATGAGCCAAGCAATAGACTTCTTGAAAATTAGAACAGACCATGTTAGAAGTTAATGACTATAAAACAAGAAATATTAAAATTATCAGAAGACTAAAAACTAGAAGACAATGTAAAGCATCTGAAAAAAGAAACTACCTGATCTGGAAAACAGATCAAAGAAATTTCCTTATCATTGCATTAATTGAAAGCTATAATAATGAAAACAGTCTACTCATATTTCAATAAATTATGAAAGATAGCTCCCCACATCTCTTAGAAAAAATAACAAGGTGAAATTAGAATAAAATAATAACATCCTAAAACAAAATGAATGGAAACTTCTAGGAAACAATAGAGCCAAAATCCAGAGGAGTCAAGTAAAAAGAAACAAGCATACCCAGAAGCAATAAAAATTCCGAGGGACCACAGTCAAGATCACATAAAAATTTAATTGCTTTCACTATGATAGAAGAGGTAGTTTGGAATATGACATTCACGATGACAAATAATTCAGATTTATAAGCAAGAATAATTCACTGAGTAGAATAGAGCAGAATCTTTCATGGGAAAAATTTTCCTTTAATGAAGGAAAAGCATTCCAAGCATTTCAGATTAAAAGACTAGAATAAGTAGAAGCTCTGAAACAGAAGCCTAGAAAAACATAAAAATACAAATATGAAAGAATGAACATAAGTGATTAAATATGGACAAATTATTTTCATTATAATAAATCAAGGTGATTATAACTTCCCCTGAGAACTTCACTATCATGAGAGATCATAGAGAGATAATAATATAGAGGAATTGTCAAGGATTTTTCAATGTCTTGATGATTTTAGGAGAAAAGAGATGTGAAATGGGAATATGCAATGAGGAGAGAATGGGGGAGGATGAATCAGATAGATAATGTCATGTTCAAAATTAAACAATGAGGAAAATATTGGGAACTCAATGACACGTTGATCTAACTCTAATAGGAGTTCATCAAAGTAGGGGGGAGAATATACTCAGTGATCAAAGCTGAAATAGATTGCATGTAACAGAAAATGCAATGTGGGAGGAGAGAAGGGAAATATGGGGGGGGATTAAATTGATGTTCTTTTTCCTAAGCCAAGCATAACAAAACCAACAGCAACATCATCATCAACAATAAAAGCAATTTATAACCCTAGAGGTGGGATTTCAAAGGAAAGAAAGAAAATTTAAAACCTATGGACTAACAGAGATGCAAAAGCAAAGTTTTCAAATGTAAAGTGCTGGTGAACCACACTCCTTAATGAGTCTTTTATTTATAAGGATAAAGTAGAGAATAAAGGGAAGGAAAACACAAGAGATTAGTTTGGAGGAATATACTCAATTAATGAACTTACCTATAAATTTAATTAGAAAGACGTATCTAACAATTTCCTATTTGTATTAAACATATGAAATAAAGATCATGGAGTTTAACTTGATTTAAGTGAAATGAAAAAGGATGGACTAGAAAATATGATCTCAGATAAGACAATCTAGAGCAAAGATTTAATTAATTAAAATATTAAAATGTTAGGTTGTGCAGTGGATAGAGCACCGCCCTGGAGTCAGGAGCACCTCAGTTCAAATCCGGCTTAGACACTTAATAATTACCTAGCTGTGTGGCCTTGGGCAAGCCACTTAACGCTGTTTGACTTACAAAAAAAACCCCCTAAAAATAAAGAGCAAAATAATGTCTGTATTATAGAAAGAATATCATAGAATACTTTCTTTTTCTTTTTTAAAATATCTTTTACAATATATAAGTATTAAAATTATTTTGTTATTTTATATAATTTATTGTAAATCCATTTGGTCTAAAGATTTGCACATATACAAACACAAACCAGGCACTTACTTGTGACTTGTCCAATTTCTTATTTTTACAGTTCCCTTGATTAACATCATTATTTTTTAACCAGTACCAAATCATTTTATAATTATTTTATAATTATTGTTATTGTATTATGGGTAAAATAAAGAACTTCCAATTCTTTCCTTATTTTACTAGAGATTCTAGATGAATTATGATTATTTTCATGTCCATAAAATAACCCCCTTGTTAGAATGAGTGATTTAATGCTAAGTAAATATTAGGTAATATCATAGTACTTTATTTTTCTGAACTGTTCTACCAATGGACAATGGATATTTCTCCAGTTATTTATTCATTGCACCACCTAGCCACCCTATTTTGCTTTTTAAAACAGGCAAAGTCTACCCAATAAAATTCATCTGGAAGAAAAACAGGTCAAGATTATCAATATAATCAATGAAAAATGTGAGGAGTGTGGCTTAGTTATATCAGATTTCTAGCTATATTGCAAAATAGTAATCTTCAAAACAATCTGGTACTAGCTAAGAACTAGTGTTGAAGATCAGTGGAATAGAATACACAGTACATGATACCTAGTAGTAAGTAACCACTGCAACCTTTTATTTAATATATTCAAATATCCAAGATTGGGGGTGGGGTAAAAACTCTTCCTTTATCAAATCTAATTGAACAACTAAGAAATACTTTGGAAGAAAGTAGGCATAGACCAACACCTCACTATATATATATATACCAAAATAAGATCAAAATAGACAGACAATTTAGACATAAAGGGTCATGGATAATAGAGGGTTATGTAAAACATATCTGTTATATCTATGGATAAGAGACATTTTTATGAACAAGCAAGAGAGAGGATCAACTGAAGTAAAATAAATAATTTTGATTACATAAAATTAAAAAGTTTTTGTAAAACAAAACTAATGCAACCAAAATAAGAAAGAAAAGAGAAAACTGGATTTTTTTACATATTACTCTGCTAAAAGCTTCATTTGTCACACACACACACACACACACACACACACACACACATATGTAGCTAAGTCAAATTTATAAAAATCAAAGCCATTCCAAACTTGATAAAATGGTCAAAGGATATGAATAGGCAATTTCAAACAAAGAAAAGTTATCAATGGTTACAAAAAAATCTCTAAAGCACTATTAATTAGTGAAATTTAAAACTCTAAGATACCATATCACATCTATCAGATTGGTTAATGTGGAAAAATTAGGGCACTAATACACTTTTGGTAGAATTATAAACCTGGTCTCACTTTTCTAGAAAACAATTTGGAGGTATACCCAAAGGGCTATGAAATTGCTCATACCCTTTGGTCTATTTGCCAAAAAGATCAAAGAGATACGCAAAGGGCAAAGTTTTATAAAAATATTTATTTTAGCTCTTTTTGACATGACAAAGAATTGGAACTTGATGGGCATTTTTCAAATAGTGTTTTTTGATTGTTATGGAATACTATTGTGCTATATTGTATTATAAGAAATAATGGGCAGAATGGCTACAGAAAATTCTGCTAAGACTTATGTGAACTCATGCAAATTGAAGTGAGTAGAATTAGATCACTGTATTTAATTTTATAAGGATGATCAACTGTAAAAGGCCTAGCTACTTTGGACTAGATAATTATCCAAGACAATTATAAAAGTCTCATGATGAAAAATGCTTTCTAACTCCAGAGGGAAACATATTGAATTCTGGATAGATTGCAACAAACATTTTAAATTTTTTTCTTCATTTTAATTGTTTTATTTTGTAATATAGCTAATATGAAAATATGTATGATTCATATAAAAATGCTTTCCTTTTCAAGGAGAACAGTAGGATCTCAAATTTTTAAAAAATGGTTGATAAAATAATATTTCATTGGGAAATATATAATTAAACAAAATGATATCAAATTTATTTTTGAAATATTTATCAATATAAATACAAATGTTATACAATGCAAACATTTTTTAAAATTTACACAGAGATAAATACAATAGACTAATGTTACTAATGTATATTAATGGAAATTTTTAAAGTAAAATATTACAAGGGGACACAGAAACATATCACTATGAATATAAAAAATGACCAGGTAAGATTTATACCATGGAAATAGTATTTGTTCAATATTATCAAAACTATAATCATAATTTAAAATATTAATAACAATGTCAAAAACATGAGAATATCAATAAATGCAAAAGTTTTTGTCAAGCTGCAACACCACTCATCTTAAGAAATTACAAAGAATGGTAATACCTTTAACATTACATAATTTAATTATCAAAAGCAAGAGCAAACATTGTTAAATAAAAAATATATTAAATGGAAAGAAGAACAGAGGTAAAGCAAGTATATCAAGGATCATTATTGCTATTTAATATACTGCAAGAAATGCTTGCCATAGCAATAAGACAAGAAAAATAAATTAAGACAATAAGCATAGGCAAAGAAGGCACAAAATTATCATTGTAGATGGTTTACTTAGAACACAAGAGTGACCAAAAATTAACTGAAATATTTAATAGACTCAGAAAATTTGCTGCATATGAAATAGTCACAATAATCAAGAATGTTGTTCTTTTTTCCTATAAAAAGAAAATATGATATAGATAGAGAAACTCTATTTAACATAATATACAGTATGTTTAAAAATTTGTAATGCTATCTGAGCTATGCTGAGATATGCACAAACACAAATAAAGTAATAAACATAAGTGTAGTAATAAATATAAGTGTAAAAATCCTCTTCACTTTACCCAAAAGAAGTTTTTAATAACTGGAGAAATATTAATTGTCCATTGGTAGACCAGTTTAGAATAATAAAGTACTATAATATTACCTAATATTTAGTTAGCATTAAATCACTCATTCTAACAAGGGGGTCATTTTATAGACATGAAAATAATCATAATTCATCTAGAATGTCTAGTAAAATAAGGAAAGAATTGGAAGTTCTTTATTTTACCCATAATACAAAACAATAATTATAAAATAATTATAAAATATTTTGGTACTGGTTAAAAAATGATGCTATTAATCAAGGTAACTGATTAGATACACAATGTACAGAAGTAATAAGCAGAAACTGTTTTTTAAAAGAAAAAAAGTTAAACACTGGAACGTATCTGACAGAGACCTGTGTGGAATGACATCTCTCACCCCATCCTATAATAAACTCTAAGTAGTACTGATTGTAAACATAAAGGATAGTATCATAAATACATTAGAGGAGCAAAAAAGAAATCACTTCTACAGCTATGAAAAGGGGAATACTCCATAGTAATAGAATCACAGAAGATGAAATGAATAGTTTTAAAATTTTTACACTTGTAAAATTTTTGCACACCAAATTTATCTTGTTAAAATTAGAAGAGAAGCAAGTAACTGGGAAAAATCTTAAATGTTAAATTTCTCTTATAAAGGTCTTAATTCTAAGACAGAAAACTATTTCAAATTTGTAAGAGTAAGATCATTCTTCATTTGATAAATGGTCATAGGTTATGAAGAATCACTTTTAAAAGAAAGGAAGGCAAGCTAGCAATAAATGCATTTTTAAAAGTTTCTCAATCACTAACAGAGAAACACAAATTAAAAGAATCCAAAAGTTCTATCTATAATTCATCAGATGGGTAAAGTTGAACCAATAGCAGCAACAGCAGCAGCAAAAACAACAGAAAATAACAAATGCTTCTAGGTACACTCATGCCCCTTTGATGGAGTTGTGAACTAATCTAGCCATTCTGTGAAACATGATTCAACAATAATTAAAATATGTATACCTTTCAATTCAGTGACCCTACTAGAGCTATATATATATCAAAAACATCACAGAAAAAGGAAATGAACTCATTTGTTCAAAAATATATTAATTCTTTTTGAGCTGAGAGAGATCAAATCAAGGACTTGCTCATTTATAAGGGAATGAAAGCACTAATTTCAGAGAAATCTGGAAATAGTTCCATGAATTGAAGGATGAATTGAATATAATTAAGGATTGAATGAGAACTATTTTCACCAAACAATAACACTGTAAAGAAAAACAACCTTGAAGTTTTACAAATTATTATCTACCCAATGAACTGAGTTTCCTGATTAGATTTGACTATTTTGATTATTATATTTTGTTTATTACTTTTTCCAGTGCTATAAAGATGAAATTTTTCTTCATTCAAAATAATTAAAAATAAATAAAAAAGGCATTTGAAAGATCATATATATATACATATATATATATATTCAACTTTTTTAAGTTCAAATGCGTGTATATAATTTTTTGTGGTTGTTGAATTATTTCAGTGGGGTACACTGTGATTTCTTTGGGAGTTTTCTTGGCAAAGATACAGGAGTGATTTGCCATTTTCTTATCCAGTTCATTTTACAGATGGGAACAGGGTTAAGTAAGTAGTAAATGTCTGAAGCTGTGTTTGAACTCAGGAAGATGAGTCTTCCTGACTCCAGTTCCAGAGCTTGAATGGGTCCCACTGCATTACATAGCTGAAAAAAAGAGTCCCAGACCTTGAATAGATTATATTCTACTTAAAGAAATTAGAAACCTCAATATTTATATTAAATGGAATTCATCATGTTTCTCTACAATCTTTCCCTATTCCCAGATTTCTTTATTTCTGTCAAGGATGGAAACAGTTTTCTAGTCATCATAGTTTCCATACATCAGTTACTGTCTTTTCTAACACCTCAACATCTAAATCATTCATCCTTTTCTCTCTACTCATAATTTTTCTTCTCGTTCAATCATCACACTAATTCTGGCCCAACTCATCTCTTTACCTGGATTACTACAGTACCTTAATTTTTTGCATCTTCTCCCTGCCTCTAGTCTGTCCCCTTTGAAATACATCTTCCAAAATATTGACACAGTGATATTGCTATTCCACAGATGTAATCACATTACTTCTCTGATCAATATACTATAGTAACTTATAATTACCTCCACCATAACCTGCCTCCAAAGCAAATTTATTGTTTTGTTATATTGTTCCATTTTCTGGGCCTCATGATCCAGTGCCACTTTCTTGCTTTAGGCTACAGATAACAATCTCTGCCTCCATACCAGGATATACTTATTTCTCATGTCCTCTCTATAATTTCTACTTTCCTTCAGAGATTCATTCAATTCAATTCATTATTATCTTGTTATCCCAGTGCCTTGCATCTTGGCTTTCTTGTAGTAAAAATTGGTGAATACCAGTTGTACCAATTGTTTGTTTGATTTTAATTTTTTTATCAGAATATAAACTGAATTGCTAGTGAGAAAGTTCACCCTTCCAATTAAGATTACTATTTGGTCTGAAAAACAGTTGTCTTAAAGAGTTGGCTGCAGGTATTTAGAGGTGAAATTGAGAAGTAGGAATGGACTTCCTCTCTCTGAGGTCAATTCTTCATTTACCTACCATTACCTCTTACAAAGTAATGCAAGATTAACTTTTTCTTTTTTGAAGGAGATAATGATTCTGGGGTAGGGGGAGAAATCATCTAGGTCTTGGTATAAACTTTGAAGAAAAAGACAGATACATGGAGAGGATGAGGAAGGAGTGAAGGAGTATATTCCAGGCCAGAGGGATGTACAATAAAAAATGAAGATGAGAGATAATATGTCACATGTAAGAATCAACAAGAAATTTTATTTAATTCAACAGTGAATTGACTGGAGGAGAGCAATATATAATTAACTTGGAAGGGTAGTCTTGAATCAGGAGAAAGAAGACAAAAGAGTTTGTGGAGGTATTAATGAATCGTAAGAGTACATTGGTCAGGGGAATGGCATGATCTTATGAGGAATATCTCTATAGTACCTGAGCAATGGATGATTTGAAGAAAATAGTGAAGAAATAAATTAAAAGGATTATAGTCCAAGTGAGATATGTTAAGGGTTTGAGTTTGGGTAGTGCCTTTTTGAATATAGAAAAGGCTTGGAAATAAAAAAAGGCCATGAGGGTCTAAAAAACTTTACAGTTTCATTAATTCAAAATGTATCTCACATTTTGGTTAGAAACAGAGGAAACTGTTTCTAGCTACTTGAGAATTGCCTTAAGGTCTATTCTTGGGTATTTGTGGAAAGAGATGTGCCTGAATATAAACTTTCTATCTGGGCCAGCAATAAAAAATATGGAAACTGATATTTTGTGACATTTGATGCCATCTGACATAATGATATATAATGCCACAGATGACCCAATGTGTCATTGACACTGCAAAACACAGTCAATCATTGGTATTACTGGTTTCCAAATGAGACACTAGAAATATTGATGGAGCTGAGGTTCAGATTCATCTCAGGTTTTAGATTAAAAAATATCCAACTAAACCTAACTGTTAGCTTAGCCCTATTATATTTCAGATCGTCACAATTCATCAGATCTGTCAAGCACCATTGTGGTATCTTTTCTGTATTAATGTGCAATGGAAGTAACTGGAGGGCACAAATAATGTTTGGTAGCTTCTGTCATTGGAATCAGCCTCCAAGACAGAGTGTAAACACAGGAAGTAATCTAGCTAGAAAGTCAGGTATCAAATTTCACGGGGAATATTTTTCATTAAAACTCAAAAAGCTCTTATACTAGAAATATCTGAATAGTAAAGATTTTTTGAGGCCCCTCACTGCCCTATATATTTGCAATAATGTCTAAAATAATACATTTTACCCAAATAAATAAAATCTTTACTGAAATCATTGCAACATAATTTAAAGTACATTTAACCTAACCACATGTTCTCAAACAAACTTCATAAGACTTTTCAAGAGAATATGACCTTACAGTTGATATAATTCAAACACTATATTTAAAAAAATGAGAAAATTTAGGTCCAAAATGATTAAATGATTTGCATAAGATCAGTTGGGCAAGATCATGCCATAATCAAAAAGCAACTACAAGCACAACATAGGGTCAGAGGACTCAGATTTAATTCTACAGCTTTGCTATTTCATATATATTCCTTTGGAAAAGTTACTTGTCTATTCTCGACTTCAAACTAGATTATTTAAATGTATCTTGTTAATACACTGCATTCTGGGGATGAAACAATGTTTAGATTAGACATGATTTTTGCTTTTATTAATTTTATAATATGACAGAAGAGATAATACAAATACAGCTAATTACAATAAAAAGTAAACTTATTAGAAAGTTGGGAAACAAAGTTCTATGAAAGTAAAAGAGAAGGTCATCATTGACTGCAGGAATCAGAATATAGAGTTGTTTGGATATGAATTTTAATTAAAGGATGGCTAGAAATTCAAAAAGTAAAGATAGAAAAGGAACATTATAAGTTTAATGACAGTTTAATCAGAATCAAGGAGGTGGGTTTCACAGTAGCCTTATCTGACTGGAAAGAATGGTGGAGAAAAGTGACATGAAATTTTCTAATAATAACAGATCAGATGGATTGGGTTGGACCTTACAAAGCCAGTTAAAGAAGTTTTAACTTTACTTAATAGTCAAAAGGAGTCACCAAAGATTTTCAGTAGAGAAGCAATATAACCAAATCTGGTGGTGATTTATTTGGATTTAATAATACCATATCTATCAAATTAACAAGTGACATAAATCTAGAAGTGTAGTTAATATACTAATTTATAGATTTAGAATGCCAAAATATCTTGTCAAATAGAAAATTATACTTAAATTGCCAAAGACAGGATTGAACTGTGGTAGTTGTAAATTCTTATACTGAGGTTAAATGAATCAATTATACAAGAACAAGATGAGAGAGGCATGACTGCAAAAATAAACATACACATGCACATATATATGTGTGTATATATATATATATATATATATGTGTGTGTGTATATATATATATATATATATATATATATATATATATATATATATATAAACACAATGTGGGAATTTGGAATTTGTTTTTCTTGATCATATTTATTCCATTGAATTTACTTTTCCTTTTTTTCTCCAATGGGATAGAAAGCAAATTTCTGTTAAGACAACAATTTTATTTTTATTTTATTATTTTTTTATTTTTTGCAAGGCAATGGGGTTAAGTGGCTTGCCCAAGGCCACACAGCTAGGTAATAATTATTAAGTGAGACCAGATTTGAACTCAGGTCTCCTGACTCCAGGGCCGGTGCTATATCCACTGAGCCATTTAGCTGCCCCAAGATAAGAATTTTAAATAAAGAATCGAGGAAGTACAAATGTAGCACTCTATACAATATTACATGCACTTTCAAATGAAGTAATTATATGAGTATTTTCACTTAATTGCTGTATTTTGCTCTTACTGAATGGGGGTAATCTTCTAATTTTTGGATTGCAAAAACAAAACAATCAATGAAACTTTCAAAAAGGAAAAAAGTTCCACAAGATTTAGTGGACTATAAGTTCACTATTAGTCAATAATATGATAGTGTGGTCAATAAAATCTAATGGAATCTTAGTGTGCAGTGTGAATGTCATAACTTTCAGAAATAATAAGGTAATAGTCTCTGTACTCTGTCTAATAAGATCACATTGCAAGTATTATTTTAAGTTGGGGAACAAAATTTTAGAAAAAGTTTTAATAAATAAGAATGCATCCACTGAAGGGAAATCAGGATAGTTAAGGACCATGAGTCCCTACCAAATAAGGTTGACCTAAAGGAAATAGAGGTCTTTAGTTTGGAGAATACAAAGCTCAGGGATGTGTAATGAACTTTGTTTAGGTTCTGTTGGGATTTTCATTAAGTTACACTTCACATACAAAAAGATATTAAAGTGCCTCTAGTGTGTTAGCACATAGGAAAATAAATTATATGAAAAAAGAAGATTATAAAATAGGGTAGGCAATATGTTCAAAGATAGGCTGCACCAAATAAAGTTGATCCGTTTATACAATTACCTAAGTAATCTGTGTGTGATAGGTTATCATTCATTTAGGGGAATATAAGCAGGGAGAATATTGTTGCTCTTCTGACCTGGTGAGACACTTTAATTCTATGTTTTATGTCTTGATTAGTTACCATTTCATACATTAGATGTTTTTAAGCAGCAACTGCTTGAGAATTTTTCAGATGTGCAACAATGAAAATTTATCTTTTTATGAGAGTGGATTAGATGGTTCCTATTCTATTCCCTTCTATTTTTCACAGTTGGTGATTCAGACAACTTGGAAAATGTCATAGTGGAGAAATAATAGTAATAGCAATTCTAGTCACTGTCTTCTGGTTTTAGCCACATTACCTTTATTTTCCCCATATAAAAGCAGGGAACCAATCAATTACTTAATCTCTTGAGTAAATTTGAATAACAATCTAATCAAATTAAATTCCAAAAAAAAATTAAAAATGTTTTTCCTTGTTCCTTCTCACATCATTTCTCCTAATTTTTTTTTTTACCTTTTCTTGGTGATATTTGGATCACATATTTCTCCTTAGTATGAAAGAAGGGCAGCAGAGCGGTCCACTAGAGAATTCAAAGTTGCACAATTAGTTGTAGGAAGTGTGAGTATATGACTTATTCAGTTCTTTTACTTACTTTGGTCACTTATTCTTGCAAAATCTTTCCCAGGGGAGAATCTCTCTAACTTCTGAAGTGACTACTTGAAAAAGCTAAAAAAAAATGCTCTGCTTATAGAATGAGAAAATTTAAGTTCAAAACCACCAACATATTATAGTCAAAACAGGTCTGTCAGAGTATAATATGGCAACTCCTCTCAACCACATCAGCCTGAATGTGCATGTGTACATGTACCCTATATCTTTCTTGACCTTAAGTGAATTTGCATGAAATCAAGGGTATAATGCAGATCCTAGTCCCGTCCTAGGACTGTGCCACTACCCACCCAAATTATCACCTCCAGTCAATTGGTGATGATGCATGGGTAACACACACACACACACACACAGACACACAGACATATATATATATATATATATATATATATATATATATATATATATATATATATATATATATATATAGTTAATGCCACACAGTCTGTATGAAAGGTTTTTTATGTTTTAGTTCTAGTCCTCTGGAAAGCTACTTTTTACATTTGTTTCCAAACGCTATTAAAGCATTGAAGTGGAATGTTGGTGGAGGACACAATTATGAAAAAAATTTAGGTTTGGAAGAAATGTTTTCTGTTGCACCTGAAATGAATAAATGACTCTTCATGAAATGACTATAAGTGCTGCAAAGTTTTTTGCTTATCTGTGTTTTTCCCCCTGAGAATTTTAAAGCATGCAAGGCAGATTTTGATAAAATGATGTCAAAAATATTTTGAATGAAAAACATAAAGATAAAATATTCCTTTTAGGTATTATAAGAGAACAATGGAGGAAAAAACCCAGTAAATCAAATTTCTCATTCTATTTTATTACTTTCTATTTCAGGGATAGGATATTCACAATAGCTTTCCTTTATCATTTAGCATTGTAAGTAAAATGAATTACAATATGAATGTAAATAAAATAAATATTTTCTTAAGTTTAAAAGAAATAGGGGTGGCTAGGTGGCACAGTGGATAAAGCACTGGCCCTGGAGTCAGGAGTACCTGGGTTCAAATCCGGTCTCAGACACTTAATAATTACCTAGCTGTGGGCACGCCACTTAACCCCATTTGCCTCGCAAAAAAACTAAAACAAAAAAAAAGTTTTAACGAACTATATGACATCAATCTAGTCTGAACTATATTATTTGTTTTTTATTTTAAAGATAATACTGCAATCTGAAATAAGAACTAGGGCAATACCACTTTTTAAAAAATGTGAAGATTTCAGATAATTTATAATGTATAAATAATATTAGTCTGTATTCTATAAACTTATGATTTATAACAAGACATGTTCAAAAATGACATAATTACCAGACCTGCATATAAAATAGACTCTGCTAGGAACCTAACATTTAACTTTTCTTGAATCCAGAAATATTTTATATTCTTTTAGTTTTTAGAGTGAAAATCCTTTCCTGTCTCTAAATAATTTGTCAAGTACATAATTATTCTGAAAATAAGTGCCTTTTTTTGTTTTGCTTGAGTTTTTGCTTGATTATTGCCAGTTCAGGTAAAATAATGAATGTATCTGAGAAGAAAAATCAGACCCTCATCAGTATAAACCAGGGATACTTATCTTATTTTGTGTCCTGGTTCCTTTTGAGGGTCTAATGAATCATTTGTACCCCTTTCTTAGAATATTTTAAAATGAACAATTAAAAATATGAAATTACAAAGGAAACTAATTATACTGAAATAATTATCAAAGTATTAAAAGTACAAGGTCCCAAAGCTTAGATTAATTCCTCTCACTGTGAAGTAAAAACAATTGCATGCCATGGAAATATGCTAAGATTTTACATTGGAGAAGTGTTTTTCATGCTCTTTGTAAATATATCTTAGAAAAATTAATCATTTCCTTTAAAAAATTAAGCAATGTGCCAAAGAATAGCTCTATCAATGCAAAAACTCAAAATAAATATATGAATTAACAAAAGGAAACTAAATAAGGTATACATCTCTTGTAGTCCATTTCAATCCACAAATATTTGGTATTTTATTCTTTTATTTTATCATTTAAGTAAATAGATCATGATAAACATATTTGAGGAACAAAGATTGCAAGTAATAACACAATTAAGTTTTCCCACCAAATCAACATGGCCAGCTTGCTTATATTTGTAACAAATTGTGATTCCCATGTGAAAGATATCAGCTTATTTCCTCTTCCTGTCAATCATGAGTGCCATGTGAGGCCATGGTATGCCAGGTCTTGACCTTTCATTCTGGACATGTGCCTGAAAGCAACCAGTAGTTCAGTTGGTTTAATTATTCAGGCTGTTTCTAATAAATATAAAAATGTGACCTTAGCATATTTCACATGCTTGTTCACTTCTGACTTTCAAGTCATATTCATCAGAACAATCTGAACTTCTTTAGGTGTAATGGAAGGCAATAAAATGATCTTTCGATAACCTTGCTTTGGTTATTGAAACTTCCTTTCCTATAAGACTATGAAATACTAACCCTCTAAAACCATAGGCTTTTGACAATAGGCTATGAATTTGGTGAATACCTGCCAGATATGAATCATTGGAAAAAATGATAGGGGTAAAAGTTTTATTTTTATAAGATTTCATTTTAAATAATTGCTACAATTGTTATTTTAATCAGTTTCTATTATTTTAAATAACTTCAATGATTCTCCAAAAGGTTCAGGGTGTTCATTGTAATGAACTGGATGTGGGATAGATGAAATTTAGTATATTTTAATATGTTTGGATTTGGTTTTATGTATGTATTTAAATTTTTGTGTGATTTTAGCTCTTCAGTGAATGATTATTAAACCTTTGGGAAATAAATATTCTTCCAGAATCATATTAGTTCTGTGGGAGATTAGTTTTTATTTATATAAAAATTATATAGAGTGTTTAATAATTCTTGATTTTCTCTGTATTGCCATTTTAAAGTATATTAATAAAAATTAAAATTCCTCTTTTTCTTTTTAGATTCCTTTGATAAATTCCCTTCTTTGAAGCATCTTGAAAATCTATCCCTGGCTACTATCAAAAACTTGTGATCTATAAATTATGCATTTATAATATATGATTTTATACAAGAATCAAGATGACATATATTGCAATGATCTTTGATGAAGGTTTTAGAAGTAAATACATAGGACTTCAACAGTAGACAATGTATTTTTGCAATAGTTTTTGAAAGATGAAGAAAATGCAAAATTATTTATTATAAAAACAAATCTTTTGATTCACTAGAGTAAAATGCCACTTAATGTTTCTCTTTCAACAAAATATCTCCCAGACATAAATCAAAATAATACAAGATTCCTTCAATATACATCCTCAGTTAGATAGCAGTGACCCTTTTAGCATTTACATCAAGAACAGGATATTTCAAGATATATGCTAATCATAGTGCTTAACAATGCCAAAGAGGAGATCCATTCAGTACTTTGTTTAAATAGGAAGCCTTCATAGATGATGCTCTTTAGATATTCCAGTTTGCAAGTAACAGTATTCTTGTTCCATTAACACAGGAACATTGCATAGACTTCTGGATGAGTGGCCTAACAAGAAAATTCAAGACGATGAAGTATACCTATAGAATTTGTCTATTTGTCTATTTATATATCTGTCTTGGACAGACAGTACAAAATGTTAATAATTTGGGCAAAAGCTTTTTGAATTGCTTTTAGAAAATTGTTTTATTCTTTTAACAATCGTAAACTTTTTCTTAAAGCAAAGTCTGTTCTAGTTAAAAACAATAATTTTCCTGTATTATTATGTTGTTGCAAGACTTGGAACACTGTATTATCCATTTGAAAGAAAATGAATGTCACCTAGAAGGTAATAGAAAAGTTCATGGTGGGTAAGAGCACACTGCAATATATTAGAAAAAAATGGAATTATAAAGGCAACAAATAATAAAAATGGAATCAAAGAAATGAATTAGCAGCAAAAATGGGTTTGTCACATGACAGGAACCACAGGTTATCAATTGACTTTAGTGTATGTGCTTCACTGCTTTCTTGAAGTGTATGTAATTAATATTGCACTTAAGAATGTGCCTAAAGACATCCTCTCCTCACTAGAGTCAGCTATTATCCATTTACCATCATACTTCTATCTATAATCCAGCTTTAAAGAGCTCATCCAGAGAGGACTGGCCATCTTTATCTCAGCCATCTGTTTCTTTTGATTCCCATTAATAAAAAAATTATATATATATATACAAGACAGGTAGACAAAAGTGGTTTGAAATTTTCATCATTGGTGTTTTAGTAGACACAGGACATAGTGTTACAGAATCATAGGATCATAGATTTAGAACTGGAACAAACCTTAGATGTGAAGTAGTCCAACATTTGTTTTATAGATGTAAAACTGAGGCTTAGAGAGTATTTAATTTGTCCAAGGTCACACAGGAAGTCGAACTGAGTTTCATCCCCCTCCAAATTCAATGTACTTTACACTTCCTCTCATTTCATATATTTACACTCTGTGTCACTATGGTGAAACTATTTTATCTTTCAAATGCTTTGTTTCTTCACTTGTAAAATGGAATTTTTGGACTGTTTGATGATTTATTTCATAGAACTGTTGTGAGGAATGGCTTTTGCAAAGTTCAAAGGTGCTAATTAGAATTTGTTTCAGTAATTTTTCAAACATATTATCCATGTAGATGCCAGATTACATACATGGAATAATATGTGTCTGATTTTTGAAAGATCTAAATTTACAGGCAAACTTAATCTCTGTTATTCCTAGAATATCTCTTAAAGATTATGAGTAAAGGAAGTGAATATTCACTTGACTCAAGAATCCATCATCAACTTAAAGCAAGTATGAGAGGAAATAAAGCTTCTTTGCCCCTTGAGTTTAGTTATTTTTCAATCAACTGCAGGAGATAAGTAGAAAAGATGACGTAATTGTATTTTTTTTTCTGAATTTATCTTTTTGAGTGACAGAACAGTGCTTTTTTAGGCTGTAGCTTTCCATTTAATAATTCAGTAATTAGATGCACCACTGTTAGCTGTGAAATCCCTAACAGCTTTTAAATGACAAAAGACAGAGGGTCTTTTATGGTCCCCAGAAGGACCCTCTCAGATGTCTTTAACTTGAAGGACAGAGATTTGAGAGTCTCAATAAGCTGTATGAAAAGACAGGTGTGTAAGTGAATGCTGGATTAATGTCAAATGCCTTATATCCCTCTCCTTTGAGGTCAAATCAGCCCAGACAACTGCAAAGAAAGTCAGAAAGTCTAAAATAAAAATGACCCATCATTGATTTAATTTCCATTTACTCTTTTAAAATGTCCTGGTGATAGTCAATGATTTACACAATAACCAACAGTTTATCATTGTGTATTTGGAAAATGGATATTCTCAATAAACCATATCCTAAATATAAAACCCCTTCTAACCTTTTCCTTAATGGGGTGTCTACGTTACTTGGATTTTAGTCTTTTTTTGCAAGTAGTTTAATTTTCAGTCCATTTCAGAATATACCTGAAAAAACTAACAAAGGAAGGTGAAAGGTGCTAACAGAGACATGCTAATTAGCAAACAAATCTAGACTGCATATAATTAGAATGAGGGTAAGATTTTATCTTTGTCATCTCAACTACAAGGTGTTTCAAACCTAAGAATTCATTCCCTGACCTGCATGTTTTAGAAACTCTAAAGGATCATTTAGACTAGAATATTAACAAAGTGCTTTAAAATAAAGTGTTTTTTTCCCTGATACCTCAATACTATTTAGGGAAGAATAATTTATGGAAATATAGAAGACTTATTGAAATTTTCCTACAAAGAAGGCAATCAGATTCACATAGTATTAGATGCTATTCCAATGTGGAGAGAATATGTTAGAGAAAGGCTAATATATGACTGCACTAAAATGTAATTGATGGAAATCAATCAAAGTGATCACCTTTCCAATCAAATAGACTTTACCTATTCTGAACCTAATTTTCCTCAATGGAATTGAACTAGTTAGTCTTTAACATTCTTTCCAGTCCTTAATTCAATAAATCTTTCAACCAGTAAGGAGTAAGAAGACACCTAAACTTGCTGCTGTGATAGAATGGATTGTAAGCTCAATGGGAATCAAATGTATACTAAAGTCAGTTGATCCTTAACCCATGCTCATTGAATGAGTCTATATAAAGTGATACAGAAAATATCAAAGTCAAATAAAACTTGACCAAGCAAAACACAATAAAGATAAAATTTAAATACACATAATGATAATTAATACCATTTCTTAGAATCTGAGGCATATCCAAAGAAGCTAAGTGCCACTATTTACTTGTTGCATATTCTTGCCACTTAGGGCAAATTAAGCCTCCTTTTAAGAACTATTCAGTGGTTTACAAGGACCTCATTTCACATCAACTTCAAAACTTGAACTAAGGAAATTCTGGGATAAGACCTATCTCTAACGAATGTGAGGGTGGGGGTGTTTTTTTCAGAAATTATATCTGCAAGGCATTGGAGATAGACAACTATGAAAAAGTCTTTGTCCCCAAGAAGTTTACATATAAGACTTAGAGTAAACATATTCAAACATGAAGTATACATAAAGTATATAAGTATTGGGGGTGAATAAAAATCATAAGGGAAGGAGTTTCAGAAATAGAAAGCTTGTTTGCATGGAGGTAACACATGGGCTGAGTCTTAAAGAAACACTAAATTAAAGAGGTGAGGAAGGAGTACATTCTTGGTATAGTGAAATATGCAAATGTATGGAGATAGAGATATACTGTTTTATATGGAAAATTCAGTTTTGTCAGAGAATAGTGGGTGTTAAAGCAAGTCATATGAAATTCGTCTAAGACAACTTAATTTACTCATCTCAGCCATAAATAGGGGGTCAGGACTAACTGAATCTACACTCAATAAACATATAATCTATTTCTTGTTTTTGCTTCTATAATTAATTCTATTATAGAAACTTTGTTATAGATGGAATATTGACTTGTATAAGTGAAATAATTAAATTTAATACATTTGTCTAAATTCTCTTTATATTTTTTCTAAAGATGTTTTTCAGAGTTTTTAGAAAATATTTTATATGAATAATCATCTAATCCACAAGTTTTCTTATGCCATTTTGTGTTTTTTTTAAAAAAACTTTAAAATGTTGTATAATAAAAAATTCTATTTCATCCTCCAATATCTCCTTAATTTTTGTTCAATTAGGAATTTCCTCTTTCATTCCCTGTGATTTTAAATCAAAAACCTCAAGAGAAGCATATAATGGTAAACAATAAAAATTTTAAAAGAATTAATAAAGTTAAACTATTTTCTATTTGGGAAGATGAGATGTGTATCTTCTAAAAAATTTATCTTTAAAAGTCTAGTGAGAAGGATTCTATATATAGGGAATGGGAGTGAGTCAGTAATGTGAATACAATACAAAAAAGTGGCTAATGAGAGAAAGAGGGATGGAGAAGAGGGAAGGGAGAAGAAGAATGTAGAAAATTATTTTAGATAAAGAGGTAGATAGAGAAAATCTTTTTTAGTGGAAATTAAAATGATGGGTTTTAGGATGAAAAGGCTGGCAACAAGTGAATCTCACACACTTCTAAATTGGTTCAATGATGGAAAAATAATCTACATACTCAGTTGGAAATAGAAATCTATCTTAGGTGAATAGAAATAGGAGATGAAGAGGACAAGAGAAGGGGAAGATAACAAAAGGGAGGGCAGAAAAATGCAGTGGTAAGAAGAAAATAGACTTTAGAGGATGGAATAGGAATCATAATATTGAATTTTAATGGCATGAAGTCACTCATATAAGAGAAATGGAGAGCAGAATGGATCAAAAGGTAGAATACAAAAATATGTTGTTTATAAGAGATATAGTCAAAACAGATATACAAATAGAGAGCTAAAATAGACTCTGCGGCAAAATCTATTATGTTTCAGCTAAAGTAAAAAAGATAGTGGTAGTCATTATGATCTCAGAAAAGCAAAAGCAACAATATATCTAATTAAAAGGAATAAACAGGAAAATTATATCTTGCCAAAAGAAATTGTAGACAATGAAATGTATTAATATTAAATTACATATTCACCAAAATGGAATTCAACCAAATTATTTTGTTTATACTTTTATACATATTTCACTTTTTCCAATTACATACAATGTTGATATCTACCTATCATTTTTTACAAGGTTTTGAATTTTACAATTTTTTTTCTCCCTCTCTCCCTCCTTTCCCTCCCTCCTCCAAACAACAGATGTGGTCTTTAACACTTGCTTCCAAGATATGCATAGATCCAAGTTGAATGTGTTGAGAGAAAAAAAAATAGACCCAACAGGAAGAAAGAAAACATTAGAGATAGCAAAATTATGTAATATATAAACCAACTGTTAAAAATTAAAGATAATGATCTTTGGTTTTCATTTACTGCACAGTTCTTTCTCTGGATACAGATGGTATTCTCCATCACAGATCTCCTAAAATTATCCCTGATTATTGCACTGGTGGAGTGATCAAATCCATCAGAGTTGATCATCACCCTATGTTGTTGTTAAGGTGTATAATGATTTTCTGGTTCTGCTCATATCACTCAACATCAATTCCAGCAAGTCTTTCCAGGTTTTTCTGAAATCCCGTCCCTTATGATTTCTTATAGAAAAATAATGTTCCATCACATACATATACCACAATTTGTTCAGCCATTCCCCAACTGATGGACATATTCTGAGTTTCTAGTTCTTTGCCACTACAAACAGAGTTGCTATGAATATTTTGTACATGTGAAATTTTTAACCCCTTTTCATGATCTCTTCAGGATACAGACCCAGTAGTGGGATTGCCCTTTGGGCATAATCCCAACTTGCTCTCCAGGAAAGGTTGAATGGGCTCACAACTCTACCAACAATGCATTAGTGTTCCAGATTTCCCACATATGCTCCAACATTGATCATATACTTTCTAGTCATATTGACCAGTCTAAGAGGTATGAGATAATACCTCTGACATACTTTAAAAAACATTTATCTAATCAATAATTAATTAGAATAAATTTTCATATGACTATAGATAGCTGTAATTTCCTCATCTGAGAATTGCCTTTGCATATTCGATGACCATTTGTCAATTGGGAATGATTTGCTTTTTTAAAACATTTTATTTTTAGGTTTTTGCAAGGCAAATGGGTTTAAGTGGCTTGCCCAAGGCCACATAGCTAGGTAATTATTAAGTGTCTGAGACTGGATTTGAACCTAGGTACTCCTGACTCCAAGGCCAGTGCTTTATCACCCCCCCTTTTTTTTTTTATAAATTTGACTCAGTTCTCTATGTATTTTAGAAATGAATCCTTTGTCAGAAACTCTAGTTATAAAAAATTGTTTTTCAATTTACTATACTCCTTTTGATCTTGGTTATAGTGGTTATGTTTGTGCAAAAGCTTTTTAATTTAAAGTAATCAAAAGTATCCAATTTGTTTTTTATAATGTTCTCTATCTCTTCTTTGGTCATAAACCACTTCCATTTCCATGGATCTGACAGGTAAACTATCCCATGTTCTTCTAATTTTCTTATAATATTGTCTGTTATGTCTAAATCCTGTACCACTTTGACCTTATCTTGGTATAGGTGTGAGATGTTGGTCTAATCCTAGTTTCTGACATACTATCTTCCAATTTTCCTACAAATTTTTAATCTAAGAATGAGTTCTTATGCCAGAAGTTGGAGTCTATCAAACAGTAAATTACTATAATCATTTCCTTCTGTCTCATTTGCACCTATTCTATTCCACTGATCCACCACATTATTTCTTAACCAGTACCAGACAGTTTTGAAACCTGATGCTTCATAATATAATTTAAATCTGATGTGACTGTCACCTTCTTTTGCATTTTTTCCCATTAAATCCCTTGATATTCTTGACTTTTTGTTTCTACATATAAATTTAGTTACTATGTTTTCTTGGAGACCAAAATAAATTTTTGTATGTTTGATTGTTATGGCATTAAATAAGTAGCTAAATTTAGGTAGAATTGTCATTTTTATTAGATTAGTCTGGCCTATCCATGGGCAGCTAATATTTACCCAGTTATTTAGATCTGATTTTATTTGTGTGAAAAAGTGTTTTATAGTTATTTTCATGGAGTTTCTGAATCTCCCTTGGCAGGTTGACTCTCCAGTATTTTATGTTACCTGAAATTAATTTTAATGGAATTTCTCTTTCTATCTCTTGTTGCTCTACCTTTTTAGTAATATATAGAAATGCTGAGAATTTATATGGGTTTATTTTTATATCTTGAGACTTTGCTAAATTTGCTAATTGTTTGTAGTAGTTTTTAAGATTATGTTTATAGGTTTTTTGAGGGATACCATCATGTCATTTGCAAAGAGTGAGAGTTTTGTTTAATCATTCCCAATTCTAATTCCTTCAATTTCTTTTTCTTCTCTTATTGCCAAAGCTAACATTTCCAATACAATATTGAATAATAGTGGTGTTGTTTCCCATTCAATCTTATTTGGAACGCTTCTAGCTCATCCCCATTGAATATAATGCTTGTTGATAGTTTCAGAAAGATACTGCTTATCATTTTTAAAGAACCATCCATTTATTCCTATGCTCTCTAGTGGTTTTATTAGGAATGGGTGATATATTTTGTCAAAGACTTTTTCATTATCTAGATGATTTCTGTTAGATTTGTTATTGATATAGTCATTTATGCTGATAGTTTTCTTAATTGAACCAACCCTGTATTCTTGAAATAAATCCTACTTAGTCATAGTATATAGTATATTATCCTATTGATAACTTGCTGTAATCACTTTGCTAATATTTTATTTAAAATTTTTGCATCTATATTCATTAGGGAAATTGGTCTATAATTTTCTTTCTAAGTTTTGATTCTTCCTGGGTTAGGTATCAGTACCACATTGGTGTCATAGAAGGAATTAGGCAGATTTCTGTCTTAAACTATTTTTTTTCAAATATTTTATATAGAATTGGAACCAAGTGTTCCTTGATTGTTTGATAGAATTCACTTATGAATTCATCTGGTCCTGGAGATTTTTTCTTTGGGAGTTCACTGATGACTTGTTGAATTTCTTTGCCTGAGACAGGATTGAGTATTTAATTTCATCTTCTTTTAATATGAGCAATTTATATTTTTATAAATATTCAACCATTTCCTTTAGATTATCAAATTTATTGGCATATAAATGGAAAAAAATTGTTCTGAATTATTATTTTGCTTGCCTTTTCATTTATGATGAATTCACCTTTTTCATTTTCGATGCTAGCAATTTGATTTTCTTTTTTCATTTTTAATTAGATTAAAGCAAGGTTTATCTATTTCATTAGTTTTCGATAAAACCAACTCAGTGTTATATATTAATTCGATAGTTTTCTTGTTTTGATTTTATTAATTTCTCCTTCAATTTTCAGAACTTCTAATTTGTTATTTAATTGGGGATTTTAAATTTGCTCTTTCTCTAACTTTTTTAGTTTCATGCTCAATTCATTGATTTCCTCTTTATTTTATTCATGGTAGCATTTAGAGAAATAATATATCCTCTAATAATTGTTTTGGTTGCTCCCATAAGTTTTGGTATGTTGTCTCACTATTGCCATTGTCTTGGATGAAATCATTAATTCTTTTTTTATGATTTATTGCTTGATTCACTCATTCTTTAAAATTAGTTTAGTTTCCAATTAGCTTTAGATATTTCCATGGCACATTATTGAACATGTTTTTTTGTTTCATGGTCAGAAAATGATGTATTCAATATTTCTGCTTTCTGCATTTGATTATGAGGTTTTTACTATCTCCCCTTTTTAATGAGATATTATTTTTAAATCACACCATCAAAGTCATAGACATGTCATAGATATCTTTTCCTTCTAGTTAAGTTTATTTCCTCTAATAGAGTAACAATTCTCAATAGTTATGAGAATCTTCTTCCCAAGTTGGGATATAACCAGTTTAATCTTATTGGATAACAGTTTTTTTCTTTTTTCCCCTGTTTACCTTTTCATGTATTGCTTTAAGCTCCTGTTGGAAAACTAAATTTTCTGTTTAGCTCTGGTCTTTTTACCAGGAAAAGTTGAAAGTCTCCTATTTCTTTAAATATCCATCTTCTCTCCTGGTTAAGAAGGCTCAGTTTTGATGGATGGTGAATTCTTGGCTGTAATCCAAGTTTCCTTACTCTCCAGAATATCATATTGCAATGCTCTCAATCCCTTAATGTTAATGGAGACAGGTCCTGTATAATCCTGACTGTGGCAACTTGGTATCTGAATAGTTTCTTTCTAGCCACTTGTAGGATTTTTCCTCTGTAGTTGGCCACAATATTCCTTGGTGTTTTCATTTTGGGATCCCTTTCAGAAGGGGGTGGATGTATATTTTCAATGATTATTTTGCCCCCTCATTTCAGGATATCAGGGCAGTTCTCCTTCACTATATCCTGAAGTATGAAATCCAAGACTTTTGTTCCTTCCAAGTTTTCAAGAAGTCTTATGATTCTTAAATTTTCCTCTCCTGGATCTATTTTCCAGGTCACTTGTTTTTGCCAATGAGGTATTTTAAATTTTCTTTTTCTTTTTTTTATTTTGCTTAACAGATTCTTGTGTGAAGTCATTAGTTTCCATAGATTCCAATCATTTTTTAGAGAATAATTTTCTTCATTTACCTTTTGCATCTTTTTTTCCAATTGATCAATTCTATTTTTGAAGCATATGTTGCATTTTGCCATTTGCCCAATTGTTTTTGAGAGAATTTGCTTTTGCATTTGTCTAATTGTATTTTCAAAGGATTTGTTTTCTTGTTGCAAGATGTTAATTTTCTCTGTGTTTCTTTTCCCAATTTTTTCCATTTGATTTTTAAATTCCTTTCTGATGTCTTCTAAAAAGTCTTTCTGGGTTGGAGAGCAATTTATATTCTCCTCTGAGCCTCCAGTCCTCTCTGAGTTTGGATCATAGCCTTCAAGGTAACATTCAGTGGACCCAGCTTTGCACTGATCTTTCTTCATCTGGGCCCCATTTCTTAGAGTCTTGTCTTGGGGGAGGGACTGGTTCACAGGACTTTGGTGTTGAGATTCCTTGAGGCCTTGCTCATTGGGCTTAGAAACTCCAGGAGATTCCTCAGTGGACTGGCCAGTAAGGATTGCTAAAAACTTTCCCTGGATTGTCTGTGATGTTGATTAGTGGCCCACTCCCTAGGGCTAGGAGGTTAAGGGGGGGGGGGATGGAAGGATCTGGGCTGCCCTTACACAATCTAGTTGGGCTCTCAGGCTATATGTGCTGCCCACACCTGTGTCTTGGGGCAAAGTGCAAACACCTGGAGACTGTTACTGTGTTTATTCTAAAGAAAGTCAGACCTTCCCACAGAAACATGGGAAGGGGGACTTAGCTGGAAATAGGAGGATTCTCAGCCTGGGTATTTCAGACCATTTGAGCTGACAGGATAGATGTCTGGGTGCTGCACCAGAGCTCTCTTCCACTCATCATGCACACTGCAAATGCTTCCATCACTGTTCTCAAGGTAGTTCCCAGGCCTCACCGGGTCTCTGATTTCTGCCCCCAACTTGCCCACATTCCCCTGTGACAGACCTTACTGTGAAATGCTCCCCTAAATTCTTCTCTGGGTTCGGTGGATCCAAAATCTGTTAAGAGGCTTAGTTCATGTTATTTCTGAGAGAAAGCCAGTGTGTGTGTGGTTCCTTCCCCCCAATCTTGGATAGAAATCCCAACCAAATTATTTTTTAAAAAGTTAAATGAATTATGGGAAAAAATAGTAAGGCTATTCTAGTATGTGACCTCAACAATCTTCTTTCAGAGCTAGATAAATTTAACCAAAAAATAAATAACTTATTTAAGAAGATAAATAGCATCTAAGAAAAGTTAGATATGATAGCCCTCTTAAGAAAACTTAATGGATTTATAAAGGAGTATATCTTTATTACAGCTGTACATGACACTTTGACAAAAATTGACTATGTAGTAAGGTATAAAGACCTCACAACCAAATGCAGAAAACCAGAAATATAAAATATGCCTTTTTCCATATCAAGATACTATAAAATCAAATATAATAACATTCCATGGATGTATATGGATTAAACTTATTTGGAAACTTATCCAGCCTTAAGAATGAGTAGATCAAAGAAGGTATCATAGAAATCACTAGTAATTTCATTGAAGAGTATGGCAATAAAAAGAAAATATCCCAGCTTTTGTGGGATTAGAAATGAAGAAAAGATGCTTCAATTACTTAATAATTTTAGTAGAAATATTAGCTATAGCAATGGAAGAAATCAAAATAATTAAAATAGGCAATAAAAAACCAAAGCTATCCCTCTTTACAGATGATGTTATGTGATATTTAGAAAATCCTATAGAATCAATGTAAAAAGTTATTTGAAATTGTTATCAATTTTAGCAAAGCTGAGGATACAAATCATCAACATTTCTATATATTACCAACAAAGCCCAGTATCAAGAGATAGATAAAATATAGTTTAAAAAACTGTATACAATATAAATTACTTGGGAGTCTACCTGCCAAGACAAATCTAGGAAGTATATAAACACAATTATGAAACACTTTGCACATAAATTAAGTCAGATCTAAACATTTGAAAAAGTATTACTTGCTTATAGATAGTTGATATAACAATAAGTCATGCATAAACAAGCCAATAAAGTAAAAATGACAATTTTAGTTAAATTGTTCTTTATTTTCAGTGTCATACCAATTAAACTCTCAAAAATTACTTTATAGACCTAAAAACATAATAAAATGTATTTGAAGAATAAAAGCTCAATGATATCAAGGGAATCAATGAAAAAGAAATGTGAAAGAAGGCACTCTAACTGTACCAGATCTCAAGTTATGTTTTAAAGTAGTGATTACCAGAATAATCTTGTACTAGCAAATAAAGTGATAGGTTAGTGGAATAGATTAGATACAAATTACAGATTGGTAATGACAGTAATAATCAAGAATATGATAATTGCAAAGATGTAAGTTTTTGGAATCAAAATTCATTATTTTACAAAGACTGCTAGGACAAATGGAAACCAGTATGGCAGAAAAAATCAGCATAGACAAATATCTCATGCTGTATACCAAGATAAAGTAAAAATGAGGATATAATACCATAAGCAAATTAAAAGTACATGGAATAGTTTATCGTTCATATTAATGGATAGGGGAGAAATTAGGAACAAAGAAGAAAGAATTATAAAATATAAAAGAGCTCATTTTGTTTATATAAAATTAAAAATTTTGCACAAAACAACATTTGTGGAATGGAAAAAAGAATGTGTAAGGAAAATTTATACATATGAATACAGTCATGAACAAAAGAGAAGATAGCAGATCAATGAGGGAATTCAAGAAAAAATTGGAAAAAGAAAAAAATTTAAAATGCCTTATTAAAGACCAAAATGGAAATCCTGAAAATCAAAGAAAAGCTTAATGAGATTGATAGTAAGAAAATAATGAACTAACAAATAAAACTGGGAATTGGTTTTATTAAAAAGATAGATAAACCATTTGTCAATTTGATTTTAAAAAGGAAGGAGAAGCAAAATGATCAACTTCAAAGATTAAAAGTATTAATATCTTGTCAATTAAAATAAAATTTAAGCAATAATTAAGAGGTACTATACGATTATATGGCAGTAAAATTAATTAAGTGAAATGAAAGAATATTTAGAAAAGCAAAAACTGTCTAGATTAAAGGAAGAGGAAAGAAAGTATTTTAATAAGCCTATCAGAGAAAAATAAATTTAACAAGGCATCAATGAATTCTCAAGAAAAAAAATCCTTAAGATTATATGAATCTATAAATGAATTCTTCAAAACATTTAAGAACAATTCATTCTAATACTATAGAAACAATTTTTAAAAAAATGATAAAGAAAACATTTTCTTGCTGCTGGGCTTTCTTTGCAATATATGGAACTATTAATAATTTATGTTAACTTATATACTGAGCTTTACTAAAGCTTCAAGCAGGTTTTCTAGGTATTTTCTAAGATTCTCTTAGTATGCCATCATTTCATCTGCAAAGAGTGAGAATTTTGGTATTTTATTTCCTATTATAATTCCTTCGATTTCTTTTTCTTTTCTTTTGTTAAAGCTAACATTTCTAACATAGTGGTGATAATGGGCATCTTTGTCCCCTCCTCCCCCATTTTGTTGGGAATGTTTCTAATTTTCCCCCCATTACATACAATGTTTGCTGATTGTTTGAGATAGATACTGTTTATCATTTTAAGGAAAATTCCATTTGTTCCTATGCTCTCTAATATATTTAATAGGAATGGTTGTATTTTTTCAAAAGCTTTTTCAGCAACTATTGAGATAATCAGATGATTTATCATAGTTTTGTCACTGATATGATTAATTATGCTGATTTTTTTCGTAATACTTAAATAACTCTGCATTCCTAATAGAAATCCCACCTGATCATAGAATAAGAACCTGGTGATAAATTTCTGTAATCTCTTTGCTAATATTTTATTTAAAAATTTTTCATCAATATTAATTGAGGAAATTGATTTATAATTTTCTTTTTCTGTTCTGGTTTTTCTTGATTTGGGTATTGGCATCACCTCTGTATCATAAAAAGAATAGGACAGAATTTCTTTGCATGTTTTTTTTTAAATAGTTAATATACATTTGGAAATTATTGTTCTTTAAATGTTTGGTAGAATTCACTTGTAAATCTACCTGATGCTGGAGATTTTTTCCTTAGGGAGTTCACTAATGTCTTATTCAATTTCTTTTCTGAAATGGGGTTATTTATTTTTTTCCTCTTGTGTTGATCAAAGTAATTTGTATTTTTCAAATATCCATCCATTTCACAAATATTGTGAGATTTGTTGGCATACAGTTAGAGAAACTAGTTTTGAATCAATATTCTACATTCCCCTTCATTGGTAGTGAGTTCACCATTTTTGACACTGGCAATTTTGTTTTCTTCTTTCTATTTTAAAAATCAAGTTTATCAAAGGTTCATCATATTTATTTGTTTTGTCACAGAAACAAAGTTTTAGCTTTATTTATCAGTTCAAGAATTGTCTTTGAATTTTATTTTCATTTATTTTTAGTTCTTTTTTTTGGCAAAGCAATGGGGTTACCATTTACTTTCCTTTTCTTTCATCCTAAGCCTTCTTACCATTGTTTTGCTTCTGACCACAACCTCCCTCAAATTGCAGCCCCCTCTCCCTTTTATTTCCCCCTTTCCCTTTCTACTTTTACCTTTCCTTCTGCCATCCCTTCTATCAGATTCTTTTTCACTTTTCTTTCCTCTTAAACTTTTTAATTCCTTGTAGGGTAAGAAAGATTTCTAAACCCAACTGGATTCACATGTTTCCTTCTTTGTGCCAAAATTTTGAGAGTAACCCACCCCTTCCTTCTTTCCCTCTAATGTAATAGGTGCTTTGTCCCTCTTCATGCTATATAATTTATTCTACTATGTCACCCCTTTCCTCTTTTTCCCAGTATAATCTTTATATGCCTTATTTTTTAATTTTTTATATTATTAATTTTTGGTCATATCAATTAAGACCAGTCAAACAACAATAATTTTAGAATCCATTAAATATTTTTGAGGAACCCCATATGTATATTAAGATTTTAAAATAGCCAATTAGGGACTAAAATTTCTTAAGAAAATCGAATGCGTTATTAAGTTACCTTAAACATATCAAACCCAGTTGATCTGTGTATGGCAGGAATCTTAGCTTATCAGCACAAGGCTTAATTAGAATGCTATCTGGATTTCCCCAGTCCCAGAAAGAGTATTATCAGTTCCCCTTTCTTTTCTTTTTTCAATTTTGAGTAGCGTCTTTATTTTTTTTCCATCCATATGCCCTTGTTTATTTTTAAGTTACAAAATTTCCTTTTAACCTCTCTTCCCATCCCCTTCCCCTCAGTGATAGTCAGGTTAACATTGTACATAATATTTTTGATAAACATGTTTACTGATTAGTCATTTTCGGTATGAGGAATTAGGATTAAGGGAAAGAGATACATAAGATGTAGTTGTTATAAAGAGTTCATCATATCTGAAGGGTTTTTGTTTTGTTTTGCTTTGTTTTTCTTCCTCTGGATGGTGGTAACATTGTCCATAGATGATATAATACACTTGTCCTGACTTTCTGAGGAGCTGTTTCCATCAAGGTTGATCATCTCACAATGTTGTTATTAATGTGTACATTGTTCTCTTGGTTCTACTCCCTTTGCAATAATTTTTATATCATCACATCAAAATCAACTTATGCCCACACCCTTTTCTAAGTATATCCTTTTTAATAGGAGGCTCTCAATAGTCATACCACATTCCTACGTAGAAATGTTAACAGTTTAGTCTCATTGAATTGTATGTTCTTCTTTTCTATTTATCTTTTATGCATATCATGATTATTACATTTGAGCATCAAATTTTCTGGTCAGGTCCAGTTTTTCATCAGGAAAAATTAAAAGTCCTTTATTTATTTGAAAATCTATCATTTTCCCAGAACAAATAAGTTGAATAATGCAGGTTTGTTGATTCTTGGTTGCAATTCAAGCTCCTTTACCCTCCCAATTATCATCTTCCAGGCCATCTCTCTCTGGTCCTTTAAGGTTAAAACTGCTAAATCCTGTATAATCCTGACTGTGCCTCCTTAGATTTTGGAATTAATTGTTGCTTTCTGACTGCTTGAAATATAATCTCCTTGACCTGATAATTCTGGCTTCAATATTGCTTGTTTTCATTTTGGAATATCTTTCAGGAGGTGATTAGTGAATTATTTCAATGATCATTTTACATTTTTGTTCTAGGATATCAGAACAATTTTCATTGATATTTATTTTGAAAGATATTCAGAGTCTCTTTTTGATCACGTATTTCAGATAGTTCAGTAATTCTTAAATTATCTCTTCTGGATCTATTTTCCTGGTTACTTATTTTTCCCTTTTTTAAAATTAAATTTTAATTTGATTTTAATTTTTTTCTAAATATTACAAAGTTAGTTTTTGAATTTCATTCTTTCACAAAATTTTGAGGTCCATTTTTCTGCAACTCTCCTTTCTCTCTACTCTTCCCATGGCAGTGAACAATCTGATGTAATTGTATATATACAATTATGCTTAATATTTTTCCATATCAGTCATATTGTAAGAGAAAATTTAGAAATAGGGGAAAAATCCATGAGAAAGAAATGAAAAATAAAGAAAAAACATGAAAGAAAATTTAAAAAGTGAACATAACATGTTTTTACATGTAGATGGCATTTCCTATAATAAGTCTCTGAGGATGTCCTTGAGTACTGAATTGCTAAGAGGAGCTGCATCCATCACAGTTGATCCATGTCATAATATCGCCATTGGTGTATACAATGTTTGCCTTCTTCTACTTTTTTCACTCATCACCAGTTTATGTAAGTCTTCATATTTTTTCTCAAGTCCAGCCATCCATAATCTGTTACATAGCAATCATACTCCATAACATTCATATACCATAGTTTGTTCAGTCATTTTCCAATTAGTTTGCATGCCCTAAATTTCCAGTACTTTACCCTTCATAAATATGAATATTTTTGCCCATGTGGGTCTTTCTCCCTTTTTATGTTTTTTTTTTGAGATATAGATCAAGTAGTGGTATTGCTTAATCAAAAGGTATGCTCAGTTTGTTTGCCTATTGGGTATTGTTCCAATATACTTTCTATAATGTTGAGATCAGTTCACAACTACTCCAATAATACATTGTCTAGTTTTTCCAAGTCCTTTCCAACATTTTCCCTTTTTTGTCATTTTAGCCAAACTGATTGGTTGAGGTAGTAACTTTGAATTGTTTTAATTTTCATTTTTCCGATCAATAATGATTTGTAGCATTTTTATATGACTATAACGTTAATTTCTTCATATGAAAATTGTCTGTTCATACCATTTGACCATTTATCAAATGTAAAATGACTTCTATTCTTATATATTTGACAGCCTTCTTTTTATATTAGAAATGTGTCTTTTATCAGAAACACTATCTGTGAAAATTATTTTCCAACTTTCTGTTAATCTTAGTTGTGTTGTATATTTTTTGAATTTAATGTAGACAGAATTATCTGTCTTGCAATTTATAATGTTCTCCAACTCTTGGTCACAAACTCCTCCCTGTTTCATGGATCTACCAGCTAGACTATTTCTTGTTCTAATTGGTTTTAATATCTAAATCTTGTACCAATTTCTACCTTATATTATTACAATGTGTGAGATGCTGGCCCATACCTAGCTTTTTCTATACATTTTCCAGTTTTCCAGGAGTTTGGTCATAGTGAATTCTTTTTTCCAGAAGTTAGAGTCTTTGGGTTTATTGAACAATGGACTACTATAATCATTTATTACTGGTTTTTTTGTACTTAATCTATCCCATTGATTCACTTTTTTATTTCTTAGCCAGTATCAGACAGTTTTGATGACTACCACTTTTCTAAAATAATTTTAGATCTAGTATAACTAGGTTATCTTCCTCTGCATCTTTTACAGCAATTCTCTACATAAACTTGACCTTTTGTAACTTTTCTAGTTCTGTAAAATAGTTTTTTGGTAGTTTTGTTGGTATGGTTCTGAGTAAGTAGTTTAATTTTTGCAGAATTGTAATTTTTATTGATTAGTTCAATCTATGAGCAACTGATATTTTTAATTGTTTAGATTTTTGGGGTAGAAAGCATTTTGTAATTGTGTTCATATAGATTCTGGAATTCACAAATATTTATGTGGTCTACAATCACTTTAAAGGAATTTTCTGTTTTTATCCCTTGCTGTTGAGCTTTGTTGGTTGTATATAGAAATAATAATTTCTGCGGGCTTATTTAATATCATTATACTTTGCTATAATTAATTGTTTCTAGTAGTTTTTTAGATGATTTTCTATGGTTCTCTAAGTATACCATCATATCATCTACAAAGAGTAAGAATTCTGTTTCCTCATTATTCTAATTCATTTAATTTCTTTTTATTTTCTTATTGCTAAAACTAATGTTTCTAGTACAATTTGAATCATAGTGGTAATAATAGGGATCCTTGTATTTCTTCTGATCTTATTGGGAATGCTTCCAGTTTTCCCCCATTGAATACAAGGTTTGCTGATAGTTTGAGATAGATATTGCTTATTATTTTAAGGAAAACTCCATTTATTTCTATGCTCTTGGATGTTTTTATTTTTATACTTTATTCATATTTTTCAAAAGCTTTTTCAACATCTATTGAGAAAATCATATGATTTATTTTAATTTTGTTATTTATATGGTCAATTATGCATGACATTTCCCTAACATTATGTTATCCCTGAAAACTTGATATATAGCCTACCTAGTCATAGTGTATTATCCTAGTACTAATTTGCTATAATCTTTTGACTAAAATTATATTTAAGATTTTTGCATCACTATTTATTAGTGAGAAAGTTCTATAAGTTTCTTTGTCTGTTTTGGCTCTTCATGATTCAGGTATCAGCACCATGTTGGTGTCATAAAAGGAAATTTGCAGAATTCACCTATTTTTTCAATTATTTTACATAGATTTGGAATTAATTTTTCTTTAAATGCTTGGTAGAATTGCAAATAAATCTGACCCTGGAGACTTTTGTTTTAGGGAGTTTATGGCTAGCTTGTCCAGTCTCTCTCCTTTTTTTTTTTTAAATGGGGCTATTTAAGTTTTTTTTAATAACTCTTCTATTAATCTGAACAGCTGATATTTTTGGAAATGTTCATCTGTTTTTCTTATCTTGTCAGATTTCTTGACATACAGGTGGACAAAATAGCTTTACTTTTCTCTTCATTGGGAGTTAAAATGTTTTCATTTTTGAAATTGGTAATTTGGTTTTCTTCTTTCTTTTTTTAAACAGATTTGTCCTTGGGTTATACATTTTTTTTAAAACAAAACCATTTCTTAGTTTTATTGGTTCAGTAGGGCATTTTTTGCTTTTTTAATTTCTCCTTTGCTTTTCAGAATTTCCAATTTGGGATTTAATTGATGTTTTAAATTTGTACATTCTTTAGCTTTTTTAGTTGCCTACCCAATTCATTGATCTTCTCTATCTCTATTTTATTAATGTATTTAGAGATATATATTTCTCTTAATAACTTCTTTGGCTATATCCCACAATTTTGGTATGATCATTGTCATTATCTTGAATGAAATTGATGATTTTTGTGATTTGTTATTTGATTTACTCATTATTTAAAATTAGGCTATTTATTTTCAAATTAAATTTAACTTCTGTTTCCATGGCCCTTTTTATTTTTTATTGCATTATTTTTATTGCACTATTATTTTTTGCATTATTATCTGAAAATGAAGAAATTTTATTGCATTATTAACTGAAATAATGTATTCAAAATACTATTTTTCTGTATTTGAATGTGAAGGTTTATCGCCTAATACATGGTCAACTTTTGTGTAGGTGCCATATACAGCAGAGAAGAAAGTGTATTCCTGTTTTTCCCATTCATTTCTGTCCAGATATCTACCTTTTACAACTTTTCTAAAATTCTGTTTACTTTCTTAACTTTGCTCTTTAATTTGTGGTTATGTTCATCTAACTCTGAGAAAGGGAGCTCAAGATCCCCCACAGATACAATTTTATTTTCTTTATATCTCTGTAACTCCTTTAGCTTCTACTCTAAGTATTTAGATGTTATACCACTTCTTGCAGATATGTTTAATGTTGGCCTAAGTTCATTGTCTATGGTACTTTTTAAGAGGATGTATTTTTCCTCCTTTATGACTTTTAATAAGATTTACTTTGTTTTTGCTTTGTCTGAAATCAGGACTGCAAACTTGACCTTTTTAACTTCAGCTTTTACATTAATTACTATATGTCAACAACAGATAGTAGGATTCAGTTTTATTAATCTACTATGTTATCTGCTTCCATTTAATAAGAGTTCATCTCATTCACATTTATAGTTATGATTACTAATTCTGTATTTCATTCTATCCTATAAATTTCTATGCCCAATTGCAAATGAATTTCATTCCTGCTTTCAGCCAAATATGTTGAGTAAGAGTTATTTAGGGTTCACACTCACCCTTTCCCCCTTTATTATAATAGATCCCTTGTGCCTTTTTATGTACTGTTATTTATCTTCTAATGCTGCCTTCTTCTCCCAGTGTAACCCATTTTGCTCATATCTTAATTGTTCTATATCAGTCTTGTACCTAAACTCTCTGTCAAAGTATTCTTTCATCTATCCTGATAGAAATAAAATGCTTGGAGGCAGCTAGATGACTCAGTAGATAGAGAACCCACTCTGGAATCAGGAAGACCTGAGTTCAAATCTTGCCTCAGACACTTAATAATTTCAAAGCTGGGGGACAGGAAGGAGACTGGAAGAGGTAAGGGATTGAAGCGGGATAAATCTCATTACATTAAGAGGTACAAAAGACCTATGGCAATAGGGGGAACAAGGGAGGAGATGACAATCACCTGAATCTTCCTCTCATCAGACTTGGCTTAAAGTTAACTTATACACACATTCAGTAAAATTAAAAAATATCTTACCTTTCAAGTATTAAAAGAGGAAAAGGGCAGGGGGACAGAGACGGGGAGGGGGAGATAAAAAGGAACTAACAGAAGGAAGGTATGGAAAAGGGAAAGGAGAAAGAAAGGGGAGGGGGTGGATATAGGAGGGCAAACACACTGAAGGGAATGGTATTCAGAAACAAAATATTGGGGAATATGGATAAAGGAGAGTAAAAGGTTAAAATATAAACAGAGGGAAGATAACATGGAGGGCAATAAATAGACAGAAATTATAACTTTGAATGTGAATGGGATGAACTCTCCTTTAAAATGTGAGCAAATAGCAGAGTGGATGACAAAGCAGAATCCTACAATATGCTGCTTACAAGAAACTCATTTGAAGCGGAGAGATACTTATAAAGATAGAAGGTTCTATCAAAATATATTTTCCTTCAACTGAAGTGAAAAAATCAGGGGGAGTAATCCTTATCTCAGACAAAGCAGCTGTAAAAAATAGATAAGGAAGGAAACTATATCCTCCTAAAAGGTACTATAGACAATAAAATGATTGCAATACAGAATAGCTATGTACCCAGTGGGATAGCATCCAAATTATTAGAAGAGAAGCTGAAAGAACTACAGGAAGACATAGACAGCACAACTCTTCTAGTGGGAGAAATCAACCTCCTGCTCTAAGATCTAGATAAATCGACTCATAAAATAAGAAATAAGTTAAGGAAATAAATAGATTGTTAGAAAAACTAGATATGATAGACTTATGGAGGAAATTGAATGGGGATAGAAAGGAATATACAATTTTTCCTGTAGTACATGGCACTTATCTAAAAATTGACCATGTACTAGGGCATTAAAAAGCTAATGATCAACAGCAAAAAGGCAGAAATAGTGAATACATCTTTCTCAGATCACAATGCAATAAAAATCATATGCAATATTGGGCCAGGAAGATATAGTCCCAGAACTAATTGGAAACTGAATAACCTCATTTAAAAAATGAATTGATCAAACAACAAGTTATAGAAATAATTAATTATTTTATCCTAGATAATGACAATAATGAAACAACATACCTAAACATATGGGATTCACTCAACGTGGATATCAGGGGGTATATTATATCTTTAAATGCTTACATCAATAAATTAGAGAAAGAGGAAATCAATGAACTAAATATGCAACTAAAGAAATTAGAGAAAGAACAAATCAAAAATCCCCAACTAAATACCAAATTAGAAATTCTAAAAATTAAAGGAGGAAATTAACAAAACTGAAAGCATAAAACTATGGAATTAATAAATAAAACCAAGAGTTGGTTTTATGAAAAAAAATAAAATTGATAAAACTCTGATCAATTTGATTAAAAAAAGAAAGAAGAAAACCAAATTGCTAGTATCATAAATGAAAAAGGTGAACTCACCCATAATGAGGAGGAAATTAAAGTATTAATTCAGAATTATTTTACCCAACTCCATGCCAATAAATTTGACAATCTCAATGAAATGGATGAATATTTACAAAAATATAAGTTGACCAGGTTAAATGAAGAGGTGATTAAATACCTAAAGAAGCCTATTTCAGAAAAATAAATTCAACAAGCCATCATTGAACTACCTAATAAAAAATATTTAAGGTCTAATGGATTCACAAGTGAATCCTACCAAACATTTAAGGAGCAATTGGTTCCAGTTCTATATAAACTCTTCAGAAAAATAGGGGAAGATGGAACTGTGCCTAACTCTTTCTATGAAACCAATATGGTGCTGATACCTAAACCAGGAAGAGTTAAAATAGAGAAAGAAAATTATAGGCCTATCTCCCTGATGAATAAAGAAGCAAAAATCTTAAATAAAATGTTAGCAAAAATGATTACAAGTTATCACTAGGATAATACATTTTGACCAAATAGGATTCATCCCAGGAATGCAGTGTTGGTTCAATATTAAGAAAATTGTTAGTATAATAAATTATATCAACAACAAACCTATCATAATTTATTTGATCATATCAATAGATGGTGAAAACACTTTTAACAAAATACAGCACCCATTCCTACTAAAAACACTAGAGAGTGTAGGAATAAATGCATTGTTCCTTACAATAACAAGCAGTATCTATCTGAAACCATCAACAAGCATTATATTCAATGGGGAGGAGGCTGGAGTCATTCCTAATAAGATCGGGGTGAACCAAGGATGCCTCTTATCACCACTACTATTCAGTATAATATTAGAAATGTTACCTTCAGCAATTAGAGAAGAAAAAGAAATTGAAGCAATTAGAATTGGGAAAGAAGAGACAAAACTCTCAGTCTTTGCAGATGACATGATGGTATACCTAGAGAATCCCAATAAATCATTCAAAAAAATCTACTGGAAACAATTAGCAATTTTAGCAAATTTGCAGTATATAAATTAAACCCTCATAAACCCTCATCTTTTCTCTATATGACTAGCAAGAAACAGCAGGAAGAGTTATAAAGAGAAATCCCATTCAAAGTAACCTCATACAATATAAAATACCTGGAAGTCTACCTGACAAGGCAGACTCAGAAACTTTTTGAAAACAATTATAAAAAACTTCTCACAAATAAATTCAGATTTAAATAAATGGGCAAACATCAACTGCTCATGGATAGGTAGAGCTAATATAATACTAAATGACAGTTCTACCTCAACAAAACTACCTGTTTGGTGTCCTATCAATCAAAATTCCAAAAAATTACTTTCTTGAATTAGAAAAACTTGTAAGTAAATTCATATGGAGAATTAAAAAGTCAAGAATTTCCAGGGATTTAATGAAAAAAAAGTGTAAAAGAAGGTGGCTTAGCCCTAACTGATCTAAAATTACATCATAAAGCATCAGTCATCAAAACTGTCCAGTATTGACTAAGAAATAGAGTGATAGGCCAGTGGAATAGACTATGTGCAATAGCAGGAAACAATAATCTGCTGTTTGATAAACCCAAAGAGTCCAGCATTGGAATAAAATCTCTCTCTTTGATAAAAATTTCTGAGAAAATTGCAAGTTAGTATGGAAGAAACTTAGATTAGACCAACACCTCACACCCTATGCTAAGATAAGATCAAAATGGATACATGATTTAGACATAAAAAACAATGCTATAAGCAAATTAGAAGATCAAGGACTAGTTTACCTGTCAGATCTATGGAAAGGGGAGCAGTTTATGACTAAGGAAGAGATGGAGAACATCACTAAAAACAAACTAGATGATTTCGATTACATTAAATTAAAAAACTTTTGCACAGACAAAACCACTGTAACCAAGATAAAAAAAAATGCAGTAAACTGGGAAACAATCTTTACAACTAATATGCCTGACAAAGGAATCATTTATTAAATATGCAGAGAACTGAGTCAAATTTTTTTTTAAAAAAAGCCATTCCCCCATTGACAAATGGTCAAAGGATATGCAAAGGCAATTTACAGATAAGAAGATCAAAGCAATCCAAAGTCATATGAAAAATTGCTCTAAATAATTACTTATTAGAGAAATGGAAATTAAACTTCTCTGAGGTACCATCTACCACCTCTCAGACTGGCCAGTATGACCAGAAAGGACAATGATAAATGTTGGAATGGTTGTGGGAAATCTGGGACACCATTACATTGCTGGTGGAACTGTGAACTCATCCATGTTTTCTCGAGAGAAATTTGGAATTATACCCAAAGTGCAGCAAAAAATGTGCATGCACTTTGCCCCAGTAATGCCAGTACTGGGTCTATAACCTAAAGAAGTTATGAAATATATGAAATATTTGAAAAATGGTAAAAACATCACTTGTACAAAAATATTCATAGCAGCCCTCTTTGTATTGGCAAAGAATTGGAAATCAAGTAAATGTCCTTTAATTGGGGAATGGTTTAGCAAACTATTGTATATGTATGTCATGCAACACATTGTCTATTAGAAACTTGGAGGGATGGGAATTCTGGGAAGCCTGGAGGGATTTGCATGAATTGATACAGAACCAGAAGAACATTGTACACCCTAACATCAACATGGGGGTGATGATCAACCTTGATGGACTTGCTCATTCCATCAGTGCAACAGTCAGGAACAATTCAGGGCTCTCTGAAATGGATAATACCATCTGTATCCAGAGAAATCTTTATCTTTATTTTAGGGAAAAGACCTGATATCTTATTGTCTGATCTTGCTATCTCTTATACTTTATTTTTCTTCCTTGAGGATATGATTTCTCTCTCATCACATTCAATTTGGATCAATGTATACCATGGAAACAATGTAAAGACTGACAAATTGCCCTCTGTGGGGGATGAGAGGAGGGTAGTAAGATCAGGGAAAGATTGTAAAACTCAAAATAAATAAAATGGAAGATGGCAACAAGAAGTGATCCAGTCTTAGGCTCTCTGTGATAAAACTTTAAACTAAGGACTCTAACTAAACTTTCAAGAGACAGAACCCGCAAAGGGACCCATTGAGGCAGTTCTCCCACTCACGGTAAGCTGGAAAAGAGCAGAAAGGCTCTGCTCCCCGGGGTCGGAGGGGCAGGCATCCAGAGGGGCGGCCTGCCAGAGCGGTGGCCCACCAATGCAAAAGAACTTCAGCCTCCCAGAGGCAGCCCCAGGGCCCTGGGAGCCACAGCTCACAGCAGTGGGGGAGTCTCCTGAACTGCACCCTGGGGAGCACCGGGCACAAAGTGGTGGAACAGCGGGGGATCTCTGCCAGAGTGAGCACATGGAGCCTAGCCCTCAGGACACACAGCAAGCAGCTTGGTCTTTTAGCAGCCCAGAGCTGGAAACAGAAGCAGGCAGAGCCTGTAAAAGCAGGAGCCCCAAGGGCATGAGGCCATTGAGCTGAGGGAGGGGAGTGAAGAGAGACTGCAGAGCTCTGTCCTCTGCCTCTGGAACAGGCCTCTGGGGCTCTGACCACATTCAGATCCTGATAGCAGTCTAGGGCCCCCCCCCATAGAACAGCAGGGCCCCCCCACCTCAGCCCCGTGGCAGAGGGGGGTACTTCTGGTCATTAACAGACCAGGAGGGAGGACAGAGCCTCACACTCTGAGACCCTTGTGGGAGTGTCCCAAAAGCTCAGGAAGCACCCCAAAACCAGGCCCAGGCTGGGAAAATGAGCAAGCAAAGAAACAAGAGGAAGACCATTGAGAAATATTTTGCAAATGAGCCCAAGAAGGATCAAAATACTCAGTCTGAAGATGAGGAAGCAAAAGCTGCTGCATCTAAAGACTCCAAGAAAAACAGAAATTGGGCTCAGGCTATGACAGAGCTCAAAAAAGACTTTGAAAATCAAATGAGGGAGTTGCAAGAAAAACTGGGGAAAAAAGGAGAGAGATGCAGGAAAAATGAAAGTCAGCAGCTTAGTCAAGGAAATCCAAAAAAATGCTGAAGAAAATAGCTTGTTAAAAACCAGCTTAGGTCAAATGGATAAAACAGTTCAAAAAGTTATTGGAGGAGAAGAATGCCTTAAAAAGCAAAACTGGACAGATGGAAAAAGAAATAAGAAAACTCTCTGAGGAGAACAAATCTTTCAGACAAAGAATATAAATCAGGGAGATTGATGAATTTACCAGAAAACAGGAATCAATACTTCAAAACCCAAAAAATGAAAAATTAGAAGAAAATGTGAAATATCTCATTGAAAAAGCAACTGATATGGAAAACAGACTTAGGAAAGATAATTTAAAAATTATTGGAATACCTGAAGGTCATGATCAGGAAAAGAGCCTTGACATCATTTTCAAAGAATTACTACAGGAAAATTGCCCTGATATTCTAGAAGTAGAGGGCAAAATAGAAATGGAGAGAATCCACCGATCCCCTGAGAAAGAGATCCCAAAAAACCAACCCCTAGGAATATTATAGCCAAGTTCCAGAACCGCTAAGTCAACGAGAAAATATTACAAGCAGCCAGAAGGACACAATTCAAATATCGTGGAACTGCAGTCAGGATCACACAGGAATTAGCAACAACTACACTGGAAGCTCGTAGGCCTTGGAATATAATATACCAGAAGGTAAAAGAGCTTATAATGCAGCCAAGAATGAACTACCCAGCAAGGCTGAATGCCCTCTTCCAGGGAAAAAGATGGACTTTCAATGAACCAGGGGAATTTAAAAGGTTCCTTTTGGAATGGCCAGAGCTGAACAGAAGGTTTGATCTTCAGATACAGGACTCAGGGGAAGCATGGAGATTGGAGGAGAGGGGGAAAATATGAAGGAATTAATGATGATGAACTGCATGTATTCCTGCATAGAAAAATGACACTGATAAAACTCATATGAACCTTCTCAGTTAATAGAGCAGGTAGAGGGAGATTTTATAGTTGAAGCACAGGAGAAAGCTGAATTTGAAGATAAAATATGGTGTAAAAATGGAGTCAATAGAAAAAAAGGGAAATGTAATGGGAGAAAGAACAAGGAGAGGGGGAATAGGCCAAGATATTTCATATAATAAATTTTTTTTTATTACAATGGGCTATTGCAATTATATGGAAGGGGGGAAGCAAGGGGGAACCTTTGCTCTCATCAGAGGTGACTAGGAGAGGAAACAGCATATATACTCAGTGGGGTATAGGCATCTGTAGTAAGAAGGAGGGGGGGGGAGCAGGGTGGGGATGTGAATAAAGGAGGACAGGATGGACCATGGGGGGAGAGTGGTCAGATATAACACATTTTCTTTTTTACTTCTTGCAAGGGGCTGGGATTGGAAGGCCTGTCCAGGACCATAGGGCCAGGTGGATTCTGGGCCTAAGGGGCGGTATGGGGGCTCAAGGCTTCTTGGCCACAGGACCAGGGCTATGTCTGCTGTGCCACTCAGCTACCCTACAGCAGAGTCAGAGTGAAAGGAGAGAGAAAATATAGTACATGGTAGTGGAGAAATAAGAAAGGAGGGAGTTGTGATCAGCAATGGCAACTTTGGAAAAATATGGAAGCAACTTTTGCGATGGACTTACCATAAAGAATGTGACCCACCCATGACAGAGTTGTTGGTGTTGGAACAAAGACTGAAGCACATTTTTTACTATTATTATTTGGGGGAGGGTGCAGGGCAAATGGGGCTGGGTGGCCTGCCTGGGGCCACACAGCAGGGTGATCTTTGGGTGTCTGAGGCCGGATTTGGACCTGGGTGCTCCTGGCTCAGGGGCCAATGCTCTGTCTGCCACCCAGCCACCCTTACTATGATTACTATTTTATTTTATTTTGGGTCTTTTTTTCCCTTCCTTTTGGTTTTTGCAGGGCAGTGGGGATCGGATGGCTTGTATATGACACGGCTGGGTGATTGTTGGGTCTATGGGGCTGCATGTGGACTCGAGTGCTCATGGCTCCAGGGCTGGTCCTTCATCCATTGTGCCACCTGGCCATACCTACAATTATTACTATAATTTTTTTAATTTTAATTTTTTTTCTCTCCCCTTTACTTTATCACCCAAGCAAGTCTATATTCAGGGGGGAGGGGTATTTTGTTTACCCTTTTTTTTAATATTTTTACAAGGCAAATGGGGTTAAGTGGCTTGCCCAAGGCCACACAGCTAGGTAATTATTAAGTGTCTGAGACCGGATTTGAACCCAGGTACTCCTGAACTCCAGGGCTGGTGCTTTATCCACTGTGCCACCTAGCCGCCCCATCTGCACCACCTAGCTGCCCCTCTAGTAGTTTTTAAAATGTTTTTCTATGATTCTCTAGGTATACCATCATGTCAGCTGCAAAGAGAGAGAGAGTTTTGTTTCTTCCCTCCTAGTTCTAATTTTTTTCTTTTTCTTCTCTTAGAGCTGAAGCTAAAGTTTCTAACACAATATTGAATAGTAGTAATGGGCATCCTTGTTTCACCCCTGATTTTATTGGGAATGCCTTTAGCTTATTACCATTGCATATAATGCTAATTGATGGTTTCAGAGAGATACTGCTTATCATTTTAAGGAACAATGTATTTATTCCTATGCTCTCTAATGTTTTTAGTAGGAATGGGTGCTTTATTCATTATGCCACCTAGCCACCCTGATTGTTTACTCTTAAAGAAGAATATTTTATTAATGTAAAAAAAATTTGTACAAAATGAGAATTAAAAAATAAAATACAAAATAAATAAAATACAAAACAAATAAACAAAAAAAAAACAAATGGGAACACAAAAAGATGGATGTTCCTCACAAGAAAAAAACAATAACTAAATTTCTTGATCAAATATGTGAATAGAGGAATGTTTTCATCTGTGGTGCTATCTTCCATTTAATTAATCCTACAGCCTAAGAATATTTGTTCCTAAGAATACTTGTGTCATTCCTAAGCAGTTGGTATATTGCCTAAATATTTGAAGAGCCTGCCCTTATAATTTAAAGTAAATGAATAACCAAATATGGATCATTATTTAAATTTTACCTAATTTTTCTCAAAATTAGGATATGTGTGCAAAGAAGAAAACAATGGTAATATCTATTTTGAAGAAAACTTCATAAAGCTTTTTGAAGTCTCTGACTTGGTGTTGCTATAAAGATATTTATGCACATACTCTCCAAAAACTTTGAAGTTAGATTTAAAACATCTAGATAGATGTGATAACAGAATAAATATACTATATTCTTTCTTATTGAATATCTTTTCAAAGACTTTAAGGGTAATATGTACTCAAAATTTTTTTCAATCTTAATTGCCAGTTATGTGGATTTTCCACAATGTATATAACCCTCCCTCACAACAATCTTTTATTTTTTTACAACTGATATTTTATTTTGTTTCTAATTAGATTATATGATCCTTCTCAATATTTATCCACATGCATATAAATATTTTAAGTTATGTAATTTCCTTCCACATTTCCTTCCCACCTTGCCTACCTCAGCAGTGATCAGGTGAATATTATACATGCACATTTATGTTTAATGTGTTTACAAATTAGTTATTTTAGCACGAGGAATTAGGAATAAAGGAAAAGAAAGAAATCAATGAAATAGGAAAGAAATACATAATAGACATTTTAAAGAGTAAGTGTAGTGTTCATTCAGATTCTATGGAGATTTTTTGTTTTGTCTTGCTTTGTTTTGTTTTTTCTTCCTCTTGGTGGGTGGGTATGGTATTGCTCAAAGCTGGTCTAATGGGGGTTGTCCTAGCTTTTTGAACTTCTGAGTGGAGCTGCATCTATCTATCATCATTGATCAACTCACAATGTTGTTGTCAATGTGTAAAATGATTTTTTTTAGTTCTGTTCCCATCACTCAGCATCAGATTCTGTAAGCCATTCCATGCTTCTCTAGAGTCCTACTATTTATGGTTTCTTATAGAATTATAATATTTCATAATATTCATATCATATGACTTGTTCAACCATTGTCCAATTGATGGGCATGCCCTCAATTTCAAATTTTTGCCTCTATAAAAAAGCTGCTATGAAAAATTTGTAACATGTAGGACTTTTCCAAGTTTTTAAGATTTCTTCCAGATATAGGCCTAGTATTGGATTTGGATTGGGACAAAGGGTATTTTCAGTGCTTCTTGCTCTTTGTCCATAGCTCCATTTGGTTGTTCACAATGTTTGGATGAGTTGGCAACACCACTGGTAACACATTAATTTCCCAATCCTCCCACAACCTCTCTAATAGTGATCATTTTCTCTCATTGTCATAGGGTAAATTTTTTAACCCGATTGGGAATGTATGTTATTCCCTCTTTGGATCACATCTATTGTGTGGGATTTTCAGAATGTTTACACCTTCCCTGCTTTCCCTAGTCTTTTTACCTCTTCACCTGGATTTATTCACTCACATTTAACATTCTACTTGTATTTTCCTTTTTTATGTTTTTTATTGTTTTAACCCTGTCTTGTACTTACAACTCCTTTAATAAGAAGTACTCCTTTTGTCTGTTCTGATAGTTCTATGCTCAAAGGTTGATTCATTGATTGACTGATTGATTGATAAGCAGCATTGCTTTAAAGTTATTAAGTACCCTCCTCTCTTCTGTCTCATTAGAAATATACTTCTCAAGGGTCATAAAATACAATAAATTGTAATCACTTTAAACCATACCCCCTTTTAAAGTAATCTTCATGGACACACAATGCCCATGAATCAAAGCATCATGCAAAGCCAAATCATGTCACGAACCATTTATTACCCTCTTCCCCCAAGCACACTCCCTTCAATTCTAGTCAAGTAAAATGTCTTCATCATGTTTTCATACCCAATATCTCTAAGTATACCTTCTCTTTCATTTTCTATACTCCTCCATCCAGAGCCCTGCAACCCAACCAAAGTATTGGGTACACTTTCTCTGTCTGTATCTTTAGCATCTCAAGCTTGGTACTAAAACCTTCATTAAATAAAGTATGGATTAAGACAAGATCACTTTCTAATCTATTTATGTCCAGCTCTTCTATGTATACTCCCACCCTCTGCTCCTCATTTACTACAATCCTTAACTAAGGTTTAGAAAAGTAAGGTCATATTTAATTTTGTATAGAGCCTGTGACACCCTGAAGGTCTGCCTTAAGAACTTTAGAATTGATTTAAAGGCATGGGAGACACTGGCACAGGACTACCCAGCATAGGATTCCCCCATCAAAGAAAGTGCTGAACTCTATGGCCAAGGTAGAATTAAAGTAGTTCAAAGGAAATGTGAGATACATAAATTTAGGGTAGCCACATCAGGTATTCACCTTCACTATTTGTGTCTGACCTGTGGTAGAGCATTTTGAGTTCTTAATGGTCTGATCAACCACAGTTAGATATACTGTAATTTTTTTCAAACATAGTGATGTCATTTTGCTCTTCTTCAGTAATTCAGGACAAGAACCAACCATACCAATATCCTCCTAGCACAATCCCTTCAACTATTCTAAGAGAAACACAATTCTCAAGAATTACAAATATTATCTTCTCTTATAGGGATGTATACAATTTAATGTTCATGGCTATCATTTGTTTTTCTTTCCCCCTTTCCATTTACCTTTATAAAGTAATCTCTTGAATCTTATATTTGAAGATCATAGATTGCATTCAGTTTGGGTCTTTATATCAGAAAATGTGGGGAGAGGGGCAGAACCAAGATCACAGTGTGGAGGCAGGAATTCACTGAAGTTCTTTCCCAGCCATAAAATTATGATTCTAATCAAATTCTAGAGTGGCAGAAGCCACAGAAAGACCAAATAAAACAATTTTCCAGTCTGACAACTTGGAAGATTGGAGGGAAAGGTCTATTTTATCATACTTAGAAAGACCTGCAGCACATTCTGGGCTGTAGTTGTGCTATGCTGAAGCATACCAGCTTCAGTCATCCAGGAATAGCCTGACCAACAAGTAGCTCCCTGGGGATGCCTTGGTCCGTGGCAGGGGAGTGGTTTCCAGACCTCACAGCCTAGGGATAGCCAAGTATAACTTGGAAGGTCAATGGGAAAGCTCTGCTGTACCAGAGTGAGCTCTGAGCCTAGGTCAGCCCAGACCACAGCAGAGGCCTCAGCACAGCCCCTTCCTAACCTATGGTGCCACCTGGCAGCTGCTTCCAGAGAACTCAGTTCACAGACAGTAAGGGAGTTGGGACAGATTGAAGAGCTCTCACTGCTATCCTTGGGACAGAACTCTGCTGCTTTGCCCATACAAGGTGCAGTCTGGGGTCCCCATACTGAAGGAGTAGAGCAGGCACCCTCCTGACAGCTCCAGGGCAGGGGAGTGCTTGTGGTCATCCACAGATAAGAGCACTGGCCCAGAGAGAAGTTAGAGCATCTCATAAGACCTTGGAAGAATTAAGGTCTCTGGGGGGAGTGTCCCAACCCCCCCCCTAAGTTTTGGAAGTACATTAAATCAGGTCATAAGCTGGGGAATGAGCAAACAGCAGAAGAAAACATATGAGTATAGAAAGTTTATTTGGTCCTATGGAGGATACACTCAAAAGATGACAAAGTCAAAGCTTCAGTATTCAAAACCTCCAAGAAAAATTTGTATTGTTCTCAGGTTATGGAAGAGCTCAAAAAGACTTTGAAAAGCAAATAAGGGAGGTAAAGGAAAATTAGGAAGAGAGAGATGAGAGAGATGAGAACATTATAAACCATTATAAACATTATAACATGAAATGCTAGTCATGGACATTATGAAAACCTAGTCAGCAGCTTGGAGAAGTAACGACAAAAAATATTGAAGAAAATTACATCTTACAAACCAGTTTGGGTCAAATGAAAAAAGTGGTGCAAAAGGTCATTGAGGAGAAGAAATTAAAAAGCATAATTGGACAGATGGAAAAGGAGAAACAAATATTTTTTGAAGAAAATAATTCATTCAGAATTAGAATAGAGCTAAGTGAAGCTGATGACTTTGTGGAAAATCAAGAAGCAATAGAATAAAAGCAAAAAATGAAACACTAGATGAAAAATGGGAAATATCTTACCTGGAAAACAGATCCAGAAGAGACAATTTAAAAATTATTAGACTACCTGAATGACATGACCAGGAAATGAGTCTAGGCTTCTTTTTTTTTCCAAGAAATAATGCGGCAAAACTGCCCTGAGTTCCCAGAAGCAGAGGGTAAAATAGAAATTGAGGGAATCCCTTAATCACTTCCTGAAAGTGACCCCAATATGAAAATGCACAGGAATATTATAGCCAAATTCCAGAGCTCCTAAGTCAAAGAGAAAATATTACAATCAGCCAGAAAGAAACAATTCAATTTTCGAGGTGCCACAATCAGGATTACACAGGAATTGGCAGCCACTATATAAAGGCCTTACAGGGTTTGGAATATAGTATTCCAGAAGGCAAAAGAATTTGGATTACAACTGAGAAGCAACTACCTAGCAAGACAGAACATCCTCTTTCAGGGGAAAAAAGATGGAATGAAATAGGGAATGTTCAACTTTCCTGCTGAAATGACCAGAGCTGAAAAGAAAATTTGAACTCCAAGTAGAAGAAGGACTCAGGTGAAGCATAGAGAGGGTAGACAGGAAGGAAAAAAATATGAGGGATTTAATGATAATGAACCACTTGTAGTCCTGCATGGGAAGAAGATAGTGATAAATCATTTGACCCTTGTCATTTATTAAGGTAAATAGAAGGAATTTATATAGACAAGATACAGAAGGCAACTGAATATAAATGTATGATATATTATAAAGATGGAGTTAATGGATGAAAAAGGAATGTTCTGGGAAAAAGGGAAAGGAGAGGTAGAATGGGCTTTGAAGTTTCACATAAAAGAGTCAAGAAAAAGCTTTGCTCAATAGAGTGTAATGTGTGTGTGTGGGGGAAGGTATGCTTTCATTTTCATCAGATTGAGTGAACTTTCATGCTCATCAGAAGTGGCTCAGAGAGGAAATAACATACACATTAAATAGGGTAACTGAAATCTATCTTACTCTAGAGGAAAAAGGAGAGGAAAGGAATTGGAGAGAGGGAAACAAGAGAGGAGAAGAAGGGTATAGGTAATAGGAGAAAAGGAAGATTGTGGGTGAGAATAGTCAGATACAACACATTTTTCAGGAGTGAGAGGGTGAAAAGACAGAAAGAAAAGAATAAATGGGGAAGGAGAAGATTAGAATGGAGGGAAATACAGTTAAGAATAGCCACTGTCCGGGTGGCTAGGTGGTGCAGTGGATAGAGTACTGGCCCTGGAGTCAGGAGTACCTGAGTTCAAATCCAGACTCAGACACTTAATTACCTAGCTGTGTGGCCGTGGGCAAGTAACTCAACCCCAGTGCCTTGCAAAAAACTAAAAAGATAAAGAATAGTAACTGTGGGAAAAAATATTGAAGGATGGTCTGATGGACTTATGATAAAGAATGCAACCCATCCCAGAGAGAGAGAGAGCTGATGGTATCTGAACACAGTTCAGTGCACTTACATTTTGCTCACTTTATTTTCCTTGGGGTTTCTCTGTCTTTTGTGAGTGGAAGGGGGATTGTTTTTACTTTTACAACAAAATTGTTGTAGCAATGTATAAATAAATAAATAAATGATTTAAAAAAATAAAATTTGGGACTTCCCAAATGGTTCAGTATAAAAAGAAAATATTATTTTTTCAGTGACAGTAATATTTAAAATGATACATTATTATCTTTTTTGCAACTGCACCCAAAGGACTACAAAATCTTTAAAATGGATTTGAGCTAAAGCTAATTATGCATATTGTCTTCTTCATTAGCATGAACTCCCTAAAAGCAGGAACTATTTTAGCATTTTCTATTTTCCTAGCATTTAGTACAATGCTTTGGACATTATTAGCACACCATGTTTTTCTTTTCACCTATTTATCTAATTTTTTAAAGTTTTGAATAAATTAGCTATTTATTTTTAAAAATTTGGAATTCCTCTAATTGGACATTCATCTTGATATCATAAGCTGACCTTTGCAGGGTAGTCAATTCTTGGTTGCAGTCCAAGGTCCTTTGCCTTCCAAAATTTCATATTTCGGGCTTTGCAATCCCTTAATGTTAAAGTTGATAAATCTTGTACTGATTGTGCTTTCATCTATTTAAATTGCTACTTTTTTTGACTGTTTGACCTATTTTTTCCTTTATTTGAGAATTGTGGAATTTGCCTTGCTAGTTACTTGGAATTTTTAACTTGGGATCATTTTCTTTTCTTTTTAAGATTTTATTTATTTCAAGTTTTACAATTTTTTCCCACAAACTTCCTTTCCTCCCCCCCAAGAGAAGGCAGTCTGTTAGTCTTTACAATGTTTCCACATTATATGCTGATCAAAGTTGAATGTAATGAAAGAGAAATCATATCCTTAAGGAAGAAAAATATAGTATATTAGATAGCAGAATTACATAATAAAATAACAGATTTTTTCCCCTAAATTAAAGGTAATAGTTTTTGTTCTTTATTCAAATTCCATGACTTTCACTGGCTACAGATGGCATTCTCCATTGCAGATACTCCAAAATTATCTCTGATTGTTGCACTGACCAAATGATCAAGTCTATTAAGGTTGGTCATCACTGCCATGTTGCTTTTAGGGTGTACAGTGTGCTGAATCTGCTCATCTCCCTCAGCATCAGTCCATGCAAATCCTTCCAGGCTTCCCTGAATTCCCATCCCTCCTGGTTTCTAATAGAACAATAGTGTTTCATGACATAAATATACCACAGTTGGTTAAGCCATTCCCCAATTGAAGGACATTTACCCAATTTTCAATTCTTTACCACCACAAACAGGGCTGCTATGAATATTTTTGTACAAGTGACGTTTTTACCCCTTTCCATAATCTCTTCAGGGTATAGACCCAGTATTGGCATTGCTGGGGCAAAGGGCATGCACATTTTTGTTGCCCTTTGAGTATAATTCCAAATTGCTGGCCAGAAAGGTTGGATGAGTTCACAACTCTGGCAACATTGTATTAGTGTCCCAGATTTCCCATATCCCTTCCAACATTGACCATTTTCCTTTCTGGTCATATTGGCCAGTCTCAGAGGTATGAGGTGGTATCTCAGAGATGCTGTAATTTGCATTTCTCTGATAAGTGATAATTTAGACCAATTTTTCATATGACTATGGATCACTTAGATTTCCTCAGCTGCAAATTGCCTTTTATTTTTTGTCAATTGGGCATTGGTTTTTTAATTTTTGAAAATTTGATTCAGTTCTCTGTATATTTTAGAAATGAGTCCTTTGTCACAAATACTATTTGCAAAGATTGTTTTCCAATTTACTACATTTCTTTTGATCTTGTTACAGTGAGTTTTATTTGTGTAAAAGCTTTTTAATTTAATGTAATCAAAATTATCTAGTTTGTTTTGAATGATGTTCTCAATCTCTTCCTTGCTCATAAACTGCTTCCCATTCCAAAGATATTACAGGTAAACTACTTGATCTTCAATCTTGCTTATAACATTGTTTTTTATATCTAAATCCTGTATCCATTTGGATCTTATCTTGGTATAGGGTTTGAGGTGTTGATCTAATCTAAATTTTTTTCCATAGTAACTTCCAATTTTCCCAACAGTTTTTATTCAAGAGTGAGTTTTTATCCCAATAGCTGGACTCTTTGGGTTTAGCAAACAGCAGATTACTATATTCATTTTCTACTATTCAGTATATTCTATTCCACTGATCCACCACTCTATTTCTTAGCCAGTACCAGAAGGTTTTAATGACAAATGCTTTACAATATAATTTTAGATCTGGTAAGGCTAAGCCACCTTCTTTTGCACTTCTTTCATTGAATCCCTGGAAATTCTTGACTTTTTATTTCTAACTTTTTCTAATTTATTAAAGTAAGTTTTTCAGTTTTGATTGGTAGGCACTAAACTGTTAGTTTAGTTTTGGGAGAATTGTCATTTTTACTATATTAGCTCTGCCTGTCCATGAGCAGTTGATGGTTGCACAGTTACTTAAATTTGATTTTATTTGTGTGAGAAGTGTTTTGTAATTGTTTTCAAAAAGTTTCTGAGTCTGCCTTGGTAAATAGATTCCTACATATTTTATATTTTCTGAGGTTATTTTGAATGGGATTTCTCTTTCTAGTTCTTTCTGCTGTATCTTGCTAGTCATATATAAAAATGTTGAGGATTTATGAGGGTTAATTTTGTATCCTGTGACTTTGCTAAAGTTGCTAATTATTTCTAGTAGTTTTTTAGATCATTTCTTGGGATTCTCCAGGTATATCTTCATGTCATCTGCAAAGAATGAGAATTTTGTCTCTTCCTTACCAATTCTAATTCCTTCAATTTCTTTTTCTTCTCTTATTGCTGAGGCTAATATTTCTAATATGATATTGAATATTAGTGGTGATAATGGGCAGTCTTGTTTCAACCCTGATCTTATTGGGAATGGCTCTAGATGATCACTGTTATTTATAATGCTTGTTGATGGTTTCAGAGAGATACTGCTTATTATTCTAAGGAACAAACTATTTATTGCTACACTCTCTAGTGTAGTAGGAATTGGTACTGTATTTTGTCAAAAGCTTTTTCAGCATCAATTGTTATAATCATATGATTCATGATAGGTTTGTTATTGATATAATTAATTATACTAACAGTTTTTCTATTATTGAACCAATCCTGCATTCCTGGAATAAATCCTAGTTGGTCATAGTGTATTATCCTAGTGATAACTTGTATTTGTTTGCTAAGATTTTATTAAAGATTTTTATACCTATATTCATTGGGATATAGGTCTATAATTTTCTTTCTTTAGTTTAACTCTTCCTTGATTAGGTATCAGCACCATATTGGTGTCATAGAAAGAGTTAGGCAGACTTCTGTCTTCACCTACTTTTCCAAAGAGTTTGTATAGAATTGGAAACATTTGTTCATTAAATGTTTGATAGAATTCACGTCTGAATCCATCTGTCCCTGAGATTTTTTCTTAGGGAGTTCAATAATGGCTTGTTGAAATTGTTTTTTTCTGAGATAGGGTTATTTAGGTATTTAATTTCCTCTTCACTTAACCTGGGCATCTTATTTTTTGTAAATATTTGTCCATTTAACTTAGATTGTCAAATTTATTGGCATAGAATTGGGCAAAATAATTTAGAATTATTACTTTAATTTCTTCCTCATTGGTAGTGAGCTCACCTTTTTTATTTTGATACTAGCAATTTGGTTTTCTTCTTTCTCTTTTTAAATCAAATAGACCAGAGGTTTATCAATTTTATTGCTTTTTTTCCTAAAGCCAACTTTTGGTTTTATTTAATAGTTCAATTTTTTTTTTGCTTTTGCTTTTATTAATTTCTCCTTTAATTTTTAGAATTTCTAGTTTGGTATTTAATTGGGAGTTTTTAATTTATTCTTTCCCTAATTTTTTTAGTTGCATATTTAACTCATTAATTTACTCTTTCTCTAATTTATTCATATAATCATTTAAAGATATAATATATCCTCTGACAGTTCCCTTGAGTGAATCTCATAGGTTTTCATATCTTGTTTCATTATTATCATTATCTAGGATGAAATAATTAATTCTTTCTCTAATTTGCTGTTGATCCACTAATTTCTAAAATGAGGTTATTTAGTTTTCAATTAGTTTTGGGTATGTTTTTTCCTGGTCAGATATTGCATATGATTTCTATTCATTGTGTTCCAAGGAAGATGTATTCACTCTTTCTGCATTTCTGTAATTAATCATTAGCTTTTTAATGCCCTAGTACATGGTTAATTTTTGTGTAAGTGACATTGTACTGCAGAAAAAAATATTCTTTTTTATCCCCATTCAGTTTCCTCCACAAGTCTATCATATCTAGGTTTTCTAACAATCTATTTATCTCCTTAACTTATTTCTTGTTTATTTTATGATTAGATTTATCTAAATCTGAGAGTGGGAGGTTGAGGTCTCCCACTAGTATAGTTGTGCTGTCTATGTCTTCCTGTAGTTCCTTCAACTTCTCCTCTAAGAATTTGGATGCTATACCATTAGTTGTGTACATATTAATTATTGAAATTACTTTATGGTAATTACTTTATGGTAACTTTTAGGAGGATATAGTTTCTTTCTTTTTCTCTCTTAAGGCTATCTATTTTTGCAGTTGCTTTATCTGAGATAAGGATTGCTAACCCTGCTTTTTTTTCACTTCAGCTGAAGTAAAATATATTTTCCTCCAACCTTTTACCTTTACTCTATGTGTATCTCTCTCTGCTTCAAATGAGTTTCTTGTAAGCAGCATATTGTAGGATTCTGGTTTTTGATCCACTCTGCTATTCACTTTTGTTTTAAGGGAGAGCTCATCCCATTCACATTGAAAGTTACAAATACTAAATCTTTATTGCCGACCATGCTATCTTTCCTCTGTTTATGTTTTTCCCATTTTCCCTCTTTATCTATATTTCCCAGTATTTTGCTACTGGATACCACCACCTTCAGTGTGTTTGTCCTCTTATATCAACCACCCTCCACTTTCTTTCCCCTTTCCCTTTTCCCTTTCTTCCCCCCCTTCCTTCTGTTAGTTCCCCTTTTTTTTCTCCCCCTCCCTGTCTCCTCCCCCCCTTTCCCCCTTTAAATACTTGAAAGGTAATATAAGTTTCTTAATTGAGTGTTAGTGTCAGTTAATTTTAAGCTATGTCTGATGAGAGGAAGATTCAGTTGGTTCTTGGCTCCTCCCTTCTTCCCCACTGTTACAATATGTCTTTTGTACCTCTTAATGTAATGATATTTATCACATTCAATCTCCTCCCTCTTCCCATCTCCTTACTGTACCCCCCTTTTAAGGAGGTGTTGTTTTTAAATAATTCTGTGAGTCACAGAAAAATTATGAGTGTCCATCACTTCTAGTTAAGTATATTCTCTCTAGTAGAGTTAAAATTCTCGAGAGTTATGAGAATCTTTCTCCCAAGTGGGTACATGGCCAGTTTCATCTTATTGGTTTGCAATTTTTTTCCTTCAACCCCCACCCCCCCATTTTTTAACCTTTCCATGTATCTCTTGAGTCTCCTGTTTGATGTCCAAATTTCCTATTAAGCTCTGGTATTTTCATCAGGAAAAGTTAGAAGTCTCCCATTTCACTAAATGTCCATCTTTTACCCTGGAAGAGAAGGCTCAGCTTTGCTGGGTATTGGATTCTTGTCTGCATTCCAAGCTCCTTTGCCCTTTGGAATATCTCATCCCAGGCCCTTCCATCCCTTAATGTTGATGCAGCTACTTTCTGTGTAATCCTTACTGTGGCTCCTTGGTATCTAATTTGTTTCTTTCTGGCTGCTTGCATGATTTTCTCTTTTACCTGATAAATCTGGAGTATGGCCACAACATTCTTTCATGTTTTCATTTTCAGATCCCTTTCTGGAGGGGATTGATGTATTCTTTCAGTAATGATTTTGTCCTCTGGTTCCATGATATCAGGACAGTTTTCCATCACTAAATCCTGTAATTTTAAGTCCAAGCTTTTTTCCTCTTCAATGGTTTCAGGAAGACCAATTATTCTCAGGGTGTCCTTTCTTGCTCTACTCTCTAGGTCAGTGCTTTTACTGATGAGGTATTTTACATTTTCTTCTATTTTTTCAATTTTTTGGTTTTGTTTAACAGGTTCTTGCTGTCTCATGATGTCATTGGTATCCACAGATTGCATTCTTTTTTTTAGAGAAGAATTTTCTTCATTTACCTTTTGCAATTACTTTTCCAATTGACCAATTCTATTTTTGAAAGAGTTTTCCACTTGACAATTGAGGTTTTGAGAGAATTATTTTTTGTTCCTTTGGCCAATTGTATTTTCCAATGATTTGTTTCCTTGTTGCAAGGTGTTAATTGCCTCTCCCAAATCTTCCAATTGATTTTTAAACTCTTTCCTGATTTCTTCAAGAAAGTCTTTCTAAGGTGGAGACCAGATCATATTCTCCTCAGAGGTTCTAGGTCTCTCTGAGTTAGGGTCTTTTCCTTCTAGGAATTTCTCTTTGGACCCCCACCCCTTCTTCTGGTCTTTCTTCATTTTACTAAGACCTTAAGTTGGCAAAGGGCTGGTTCACAGGGATTTGGTGTTAAGATCCCTAGAGGCTTTACTCACTGGGTTTAGTAACTCCAAGTGGGCTGGCCATTGGGCTGTGTTGTTTGCTTTCATCAGGAGTGTCTGTTACCTTAATTTTGAGGCCTCTCCCTTAAGTTGAAAGGGCTGGATGAAGCTGTTGAGTATTTTTGTCTTTGATCAATGATGGATTTTGCCCTAGGGCAAGGTAGTGGCTCTCCTTATTCACAGCTAATGGAAGTCTGCTCACAAGTATGGGACAGAGGTGGGCTGTAATTATTTTTATTCTGGAAAGAGGCTTCAGCTGAAATGAGGCCCTGAAATTGTCCCTCCAGATCTGCTGGCAAGCTCCATAACTTCAGTGCCACAACTAATACCTCCGCTCCCTAGTTGGCCAATAAGGCTTGCCCTGCTTTTAGATTTTCAGGCTCTAGTCCACGCTGCGGATCAGGCTAGTTGAGTTCTCCAGCTCTGACCCTGTTCTGTGCTCCTTGGCAGAGTCAGCCCTCTGTGCCCAGCTTACCCATGAACCCTGTGGATAAACCTTGAGTTTGAACTTCTTCTCCTAGTTTCTCTTTCTGGGTTTTGTGGTTCAGATTTCTGTTAAGAGGTTTGTTGCATATTATTTATGAGGGAAGATCAGGAGATTAGCATTGTGCCTGTCTTCTCTCCTGCAACTTAGCTGGAAGTCCCTTGGGATCACTTTCTATAGGTGTTCTGTGTATTCCTTCTAGGACTATTTCATTTTTTTTCATCTAGGATGTTGGAACAGAATTCCATGATAATTTCCTGAAGGATATTTTCCAGGCTCTTATTTTTTTTTTTTAATCTAGACTTTTCTAGTAGATCATTAACTTGTAAATTAAGTCTCCTGGATCTACTTTTCAGGCCATTTGCTTTCCCAAAAGGCTAACTTTTGATTATGTTTGATGAAATCTTGATGTCTCATAGATTCATTAGTTTCTATTTATCCACTTCTAATTATTAAGGTTTTATTTTCTTCAGTTAGTTTTCCTTTTATGAATTGACTTTTCAATGAGTTTTTTCCTTTCTTATAACTTAATGTTACTTTTTGTTTACGAATTTAATTCCCTTTCCAGTTGGTTGATTTGACTTATAGTTGAGTTGCACTCATTTTCCAATTGGTTGATTTGACTTTGAGATGAGTTGCATTCCTTGACCATTTGGTCAATTTTATTTTTTGATGAGTTATATTCCTTTTACATTTGATTATTTTCACTTTTAAAGGAATTGGTTGCTTTGGACAATTTTTCATAATTTTTGTGCATGACTCTTGTTTCTTTTTTCCATTTTTCTTCTTTCTCTTTTCTTTGTTTTTTAAAAATCTTTCTTAAGTCATTTTACGAGGTTCTGGATTTGAGTCCAATTCATAAACTCCTTTGAGACTTCCCATATAAGTAATTTATCATTGCTTTCTTCTTCTGAGATGCCATTTTTAATCATCTGAATTATAACTTTCTATGGTTAGCACTCTTTTTGGTTTCTTGCTCATTTTTATTGTTGAGCATTGCTCCTAGGGTATAGGGAGTATGGTCCTGAACTTTTTGTGCTGGGGCCAGGATATTGCCTATGCAACTCAGATGTTGCCTTTTCAAAGCTTTGTTTCCTCCTTTATGTCCTGGCTGTAGCTATACAGTGATTTGTTGCCCACCCAATCCTGTCTGTTTCCTCTGTATTCTGGGGGATGGGACACTCCTTGCTATCTAATTATTGTCACCTGGGCTCCTAACTAGCCACTGGGACCTGGACTGTACTGTGGCCAGAAGTTTGTTGCTGACTTTCCCACTCTCCAGCCTAGCTGGGCTTTACTTCCCCTTTTACCCCAAAGAGACAAAGCTTCATTGAAGATCTTCCATTATATCTAGAGTTGAAACCTTGTTTAGATTTTTTTATTCTGGTGGAATCCCTAGCTTTAATTTTTATGTAGAAACTTAATTTAACATTGTGTAGGAAAAAGCTCCAGAACATGGTAGCTTCAAGCCAGCATCTTTGTACCACTCTGGAAGTCCCTCCAGAAGAAAGTTTTCTGAGGAATTGAGAGTAGCTACAATCATTAAGAATTGAATAAGTAGTCATGCCTGAAATGTAAAGAAACACAATTAGCTATCATTGATTAAATGTTGTCTGCCTAACTTAATGCTTGTTATGATTACTCTTCTTCCTTTCCCTCTGCCACCTACTTTAATACCTAATTCTATTCATCCTTTTTTCCCCTGCTCCTACTCCCACCACTGTCATTATTAATTATTACCAAATATTTTTGAGTTAATAGGGAAGATCTCTTAGTGGATTGCAAGTTATGTGAAAGAAAAGGAAGGACTATGTTATGTTCTATTCTGCATTCTTTTTCTATATATTTTCCATATCAGCACTTTGCTTTGTATATTTTAAATGCTTAATATGTTTCTGTATTTAGTGAATGGTGCTTTTATGAATGAATTGATTTTAGATGATGTGGTTGAGTTAAAATCACAAAACCACAGCTAAAAGGAAACATTAGAGATACAAGGAAACAAATAGTTTCTAGACCAATCCTTTCAGTTTATAGCTGAGGAAACTGAGATCCCCAGAAATAAAGATATTTGTTCAAGGTCACATGGTTAGTCAATAAGAATAGCACCTAGAATTTTGGATAGTTGTCTTTTTACTGTGTCATCTTATGGCTAGAGGAGGGGATTCATAAGAGAGCTTTAAGTCACATGGAATCTTAAGAAAGGAGAATGTTATAATTATCTGGAAATACTGTCTCATACTATGGTGATTTCTCATGAAGGAAAAAAACATTAAAAAACACAAAGAAACAAGGCTGTTCCTCATCCCTTTCTTTACTGGAGGATTCTCCTGAGGAGAAAAGTAAGATAATTTAAAAAATTATCCTTCTCTTTCATTCCCTCTTTTTTATTTTCTTTTTGATTAAACAGCATCAGAAAGGAAATCCTGAATTGAGATTTATTATGTCAGAAGCAAATTCTAAATTCCTGAAAATAAGACTATCACAAACTTTTATAGCTGTTCAAATGTAAGTGCTGTTTTAATAAAAAAAATCCTTAATATCATTTGGCTATACTAAAGTGACATATTGAAGCACTTGGATCAAACAATACAGCTGTGAATTGTGACACTGGCTGGATGGCAGTCCAGAAACTTTTCTCAGGAATATCCTAGAGGAAAATAAATGAGTTTGAAGAGTTGATAGCATACTGAGTACAATACATTGAGACAGAAAAGAAAGCAAACAATTTGGAGAATCACTGATTTTTACTTAAAGTTTATTTTATAGAGCAAAGGAAACAAAATTGGACAGTCTTTAGGTTTGTCATCATTCTTCTTCTTCAATATGACACCTTAACAATTTCAGCAGAGGTCTCCAAAATTGAAAAACTTCAATATGATAAATACTTTCTTTACAAAAAAAAAGCTAAAATATGAAAGTAATTGATTTGGAGACATTGCAGGAACTTAGCTAGAACGAGTTTGTTTGCTAAATTTGCTTATTTAGGTTAATTTTTTTACATTTTAAATTCCCTGGAAAGATTTACAACAGGATAACCATGTAAAAGTATTTTTCCCTTCCTTTCTTCCTTCCTTTTTTCCATCTATCCTTTTCTTGCTTCCTCCCTTCCTTCTTCCCTTCTTCCCTCTCCCTGCCTCCTTTCTTCTCTTCCACCCTCCTTCCCTTCCTCCCTCCTTTCTTTCCTTCCTTTCTCCCTTCCTTCCTTCCTTCCTTCCTTCCCTCCCTCTCTTCCTTTTCTTTCTCTTTCTTTCCTTCTTTCCTTCCTTCTCTCTCTCTCTCTCTCTCTCTCTCTCTCTCTCTCTCTCTCTCTCTCTCTCTCTCTCTCTCTCTCTCTCTCTTCCCCCATCTCCTCTCTTTCTTTCTGAAAGTACCCGTCTTACTGTGGAGTTAGAAGGTCATGAGTTGAAATTTTACTGAAGAAAAAAATTATTGCTGAATATTTCTTATCTGTCAGTGCCATTAAAAAGCATTTTTAAGAACTCTAGGACTGTATCCATTGGTTTTCCTCAAGTTATCAAGATAATAAAGATTCCATTGCCTTTGCAGATGTTTAAAGACATGATGTGAAAGACAAATTCTTCAGCTAGAACCCTCCAGAAATGTCACTTCTGTCTCTTGCCGAGAGAGATCCAACATATTCCCTCCATAAACATCTGCTGGAAACATTTTAAAAAGAGGCATTTTAAATAATGGATTTTGTAGACTTCTTGTATTCAATAAGTAAGAAAGAGAAAGAAAATGCATTTGTGGAGAAGTTCTCTCCCAGAGCAACTTTTCTTTGCCAACATACGTCAGCTGAGATAATCAGAAAGTGCAAACATGAAAATTAAGGTGGGGGAAGCAGTTTAAAAACATCTCTTGGGAATATCTATATCAATCATACCTGAGAGACACTCATAAATCAGAGAATTCTTCAACTTCAGAAGCTTACTGCTTGTTCATTGTTATGCTAACTTGTTTGTGGCAATTATAGCAGAGTTATATTTACATAATAATTGGATTTTCTATTAAATTAA